>NW_017731813.1:872959-895522 GCF_001890085.2 Hipposideros armiger | reverse complement strand
GACAGCAACTTGTCTGTTCCCCTTCCCCCAATTCCCCAGCGCTGTTCCCATCCCCCAATTCCCCAATAAAAATCTTTAAAAAAAAACCCCAAAAATACAAGCAGCATCTGACCTCAGGTTGTCCCACATGTCATGCTGAACATGCAAGCCCAGCACTAGCAGCAGCCAGCTTCAGTTTATGTCTTGGCCTCTCCCAGGCACCTCCAAACCCAGTGCAGGTGACAGCCATCTGCAGAGTGCTTTGTGGCTCATGCCAGGTGGCCCTGGGAAGGGCATAGGCAGAGGCTGAACGTAGCCTGTGTCAGGGCCCTTCCCAGGAGGCCCTGACGCTGGCACACCCAGTGGCTGGCTTAGGACTTCCAAGAAAACCATGTGACTGTCTCCTCTGACAACACACTCAAAGGGTAGATGGGACAGGTGCCAGAGCCCTGCTGAAGTGAATCCTACTCCATAGGGTCAGCCCCTTCACAACAGCTCCTACACTATAGTCACAACCAGTCTTCACAACCTGATCAGTCTAAAGGTAAATTCATCCCATTGGTATGCAAACAGCAACGAAGACTCAACTACAACAGGAAGGCACACACAACCCACAAAAGGGACACACTTTCAGCACCCAGCACAGGCAACCATGGAGACTGTGCCACTGGGCCACACAGTATGTAAAGCATAGCATAAGGAATATAGTCAGTAATATTGTAATAACTATGTATGATGTCAGATGGGTACTAGATTTATCAGGGTGATCCCCTCACAAATTATATAAATGTCTAATCACTATGTTGTACACCTGAAACTAACATAATATTGTATGTCAACTGTAATTAAAAAATAATTATTGAAAACTAAAAACCAAAATAAAATTAACAAGTAAATACATTATTTTCCATTACAGTTAACTAAGTACTATCTTGTTGATCATAAAATTAGATCACTGGTTTAATATTAATTTTCTTGGGTAAAAACACATGTCCATATATGTTATCTTTATTAGAACTGAATTTATGCATATGCCATTTTAAATTAATTTTGAATAATGTTCGCATCTGAACTCATTGTGCTCTCTGAACCATTAGATGCATCTTGTTGCCATAATACATCAAATTAAATGTGATATTTCCAGACACAAAAACATGATGTCTTCCTCAATCGTCCATTGTGGATTTATAGCATGGTTTAGATTTAAGTGAAGCAAACTTAACAAATGAATGACCCCTGCACTCCTGCTAGTAGATGTCTGCATGAATGACATCATCAAAAAAATTTTTTTTAAGTTGTGATGTAAATGTAAATCTGTAGGAACTAGCTAATGAATGATAATCTTTACACCCACCCATCCAGCACAGGCAAAACTATTGAGTTATTGAAGGTGATATTCAACTATAATCATTGACACTGCAAGACATTTGCAATATATTCTTGAGTGAAAAAATTAGTTATAAAAGTTTGTACAATATGATTGCTTTTTTTTGTTAAAAAACATTTGTATTGAAAAAAACACTGGAAGGAAAAACAGTGATAATGGTGATTATACCGTCTTAGTGGGATCATGTGTGGCTTTTAATTTTATTTTTACTAAGTTGAGTTTTTACATTTTCTACAATGAAGATATACTAATTGTATTTAAAGAAAAAATTAAGTTATTTAAAAGACAAACAGTGCTCTCTGACTTGAATAGCACAGGAAGCTGGCCAGAAGATCTGTGTGGGAATGATGAGAGAAGCCAGAAGGACTTGAAACAGATGCCTCTGGGACCCACCCTTCCAGATTATTAGGTGGATGGGTTCCTTCCTTATAGGAGTAAGGTTTTGGATGACCTCCGAAGCTCTTCCCAATTCGAGGTTCCAAGATTCAACCTAAGAAAAAAAATTATTGGTGATCATCCTGTGCCAAGACCTATACCAGGTCCTAGAGAGATATAAATGAAAGCCCAGTATTGTCCTCCAGGAACTTTTTACTTTGTCAAGGAATTAAATCTGGCTTTGGAGTAGAAAGATGTCTCTGAACCCTGTTTCTGCCTCTCACTAGCTGTGTCACCTTGGGAAAAATTCTTCTCCTCTTTGAGTTTTAGATTTTTCATCTTTAAAGAAAAGGTAATGATTCTTTCTTTTCTTTGCTGTTTGGAGGATTAAATAAAATGATAAAGGAATCCAAGAGAGAGGGAGGGAGGGAAGAAGGGAGAGAGGGATGGAGAGAGGGGAAGAGGGAGAGGGAGAGGGAGAGAGAGAGAGAGAGAATCATTTGTTTTTTAGGAGAGTTTAGGCTTTCCAGGGATGAGAAAAATTGATAGGAATAAAAAAAATAGCAAAAGCAAAATAATAATAATAATTGTTACCTAAGGAGGGGTAGCCAAACTTTAACTGTGATGCATTGGATAGAACAACTGAGCTAAAAGTTAAGTACAAGAAGATTTCATAATTTTGTAGTACCTCCTGATGGTCTTTGCCCTTTGTGAGCGCATAGGTCTTTATTACAACCAGATTGTCCATGTAATCTCCATGTGGTTGCTGAAAGACAAAAGACCTGCTTGGCCCATGTTTCCCAGAGACCACAGTTAAATGGGAAATCAGGCACCCTGGACAATAGTGGAGGAAGGAAGAGCCATGGTCTGCTGAGTCTGCCTCATAGACATAAAATGGACAACACTGTGTGGGGAGTAAGGGAGGTTTGGGGGGGGGAGATTATTTGACCATGGTAAATTATTTCTATCTTATAGAAAATTTGTAGAAAAAATTTATATGAACAGCTTTTGTGTGTATTTTAGTTTATTATGTTCCAATGGTTACAATTGGAAGATGCAATCTTATCTCCATTCCCAAATCCCCTCAATCAAATGTTCTGTAGAAGAGAGGACTCTAGTGACTTTGAGAAATATCAAACACCAACCGACATCCCAATATGCAACCTGACATTGTTTCGTTGTTCAGAGTTTTATCTCCCCAAATATGCTGTAAGCACCTTGAAATCAAGTCATGTCTTCATCTCCATTTGCAGGAATTCTTAGTACAGTGCTGGTCTCAATAACTCATTACTTGGAGTATGCTTCTTCTCCAATATTCCTCTCTCACCAAAATTATTCCATTATTTATGTTTATATTGTACAATTATCAACCAACCATAGTAAATCAAAATAATTGACTTTCAATTGGCTAGATGGATTTGTTAACATAGTGAGTAATTATTTACCAGTAAATGAATCAGCTTAATTTGTTTAAATGTAGGTCATAGATAAAACATCATGTTCTCATCATTTTAAGATATTGATATGAACAAGAGACAAAGTCAGACAAAAGGCATAGCTTCAGCACTGGATGAAGGACAAGTTAATTTAAAGGCGAACTAATGAATCCAATACTGTGCCCGCTGCCATGAGGAATAATAAAAGTGCAATACCCTTGTCCTCAAGGAGTTTTGAATCAGATTGAAGTGTCAAGACATGCATGGCAATTAGGAAATAATAAAAACACTATATATTCAAAATGAAAAGATGTGGAATAAACCAGTCTTTTCAGGTAGAAAACCTCTACTTAAGAATAAATTCATTCATTAGATCAGAAAAAATATATATAATCAACTATTAAAAATCATAAATCACATGATACTTTCAAGATAAAGACTTAACACTTTGGTATATGTCCAGAATCATTCTGTACAGATAATATAAATTTTAAATAAAATAAGATCACACTATAAAACTGTTTTTAATTTGTTTATATTCAACAATATGTTATGAACAAAATTGAAAATATTCTTACCAAATTGCAGATTATGCAAAGCTAGGGAGGAAACCCACTGATGGAAGAATCTGAATCTGTAAAGATATTGTCAGAAGAGAACTAACAATATTAAATTTAACAGAGATATTTCTAAAATTATTATCTTAGATTGAAAGCCTTTAGGTTTTGGTTGACTACAAGTACAACATGAATTAACAGTGTGACTAGCTTTCAAAATGCTAATGTAACCTAGGCTGTCTCAACAAAATCATGGTAGCCAATAATAAGAAGGAAAAGTCCCTCTCGAGGTGTGCTGGTCTGACTATATCTTTGAGTTCTATACTGAATTTTATGACCAAGGTTGGTCAAGAAGACAATAAGCAAATTAAAAATTATGTCAAATGAGTCATAATTGCAAGAGCTAGGGGTGTTTTGCTGGAAAAGAGGAGACTTTAAGTTTGTGTGTGTGTAGGTGTGTGTGAAACTTCTTAGCAACAAAGATGCACATGAAAAGCTGTCCTGCAACAGAAAAATTTCATGTATTTTGTGTAACTTTTAGAGGGCATAAATAGTTGGACAACTCTGAAATCATTGGCACAGTACTCTAGGAGGAGTAATTATATAAACATCTGAGATGTTCACCAATGGAACAGACTGTCTCTGTGGTGACAAGTTCTTGTTTCTCTGAAAATGCATAAGCAGAGGTAGAATGAGGAACATTGACGAGAGATTCTTGCCATAGGGCCCTGTGGTCCCTTCCAACTCTAAGATTATAAGGTAAAGTGAAAGAATATTACTGAACTATGTAATAAACTTTTACTCTTGATCTATGTATTTGTATATGTGTATATATGGGAATATATGGGTGTATAAATTATCTAGATTTTAAAATACTTATATCTTGGAAATTTTCTCTTAAAAATATATCCTGAGCTTAAATCTTTAAAAACTTACCTGCTTACTTTCCTATGATGTAGTGGAGAAAGACAGTTTTCATTCCAGCTGTGTCTCATACTAGTGGTATGATTGTGAGAAATATGATTAAATTCTTTGAGTCTTATTATCCATATTTTACAAGTGAAGATTATGTGACATGCTATCACACTGCCTGGCACATATCAGGTACTTAATACATAGCAGTTGTTATTGTAGTTGTTGTGATGATAATGGTGATGATGATTTACCATCCCCTTCTCAGCACCTCCTCCCTTTCTCTTCTTTCTCCACAGTATCTCTTCTTACTCTCTAATTTTATTTTTCAAGGCATTGTCAGTTTATCTCTGTGTCAACATACACCTGTCTCACCTTTCCTATGATTCTGTGAGTGGTGTTTAAGGACAATTGGGCTGGCAGGGGTGTGCAAGGTATAGAATGTAAACAGGATGGTGCAAAAGAAATAAGTAAAACAAGAGTGTGAAGGTGAACCAGAACAGGCCAGCTCTTTTTCCTCCTCCAATTTATCACTCCCCCTCTTCCATAAAAAAACAAACTAACTAACAAAAAACAAAGGAAGACCAGTAGAGGAAAAGATAGTGTCAAAAGATCATGGGTGGGAACATTGGGAATAGCAGGATTTTGCACTGGAAAGGCTAGGAAAAAGTGAGATGCAAAAGACAAGCCACCAGAAGAAGAGTGGGTGTATTGAAAAAGAGATGGTTTTAGAAAAGAAAACTAATGACTCTCTGATAACTAATTTTCTGTGCTTTGGTGAGCTTTGCCTAAGCTTCAACTAAATATTATAGAACTATAAATAGCTGAGAAAGAAGCCAATGGATAAGAACTGACATAATGGACTATATTGACTTGCTGAGAGATATAAGGGACCTTCTTAAAAGCATAATATTTTACATGATCATTTGTCAGGCTTCCTTTGGGTGAGTGAGCTCCTTTGGGGGATGTAAGTGGATTGGCTAATCTTAGTGTTTTATTTAAAGTGCACCCAGCATTGTGCTAGAAATCAGTTAGCTTTACTGAGCAGACAGGGATAGAGTAAGAACATAGGCAGCCACAGCCCTCTTCTTTCCCCTGAGGGCCTTCACTAGCTGTGTCCAACTGAAGATCCAAGACCTACTTTCTGTCCCCTCCACTTGCCTCTCTAAACCCATAACTTTCTCCATCAGGGTCCTTGTTTGAAAGAATTAAACCATTCTTAGCTTCCTGCTCTCACAGGGTGGAATTAATCTACATGCCATGCAGGCATTTACCCAATGGACACCACCTCCTGTTAAAATCCCTCACTTAACCCTGATTGACTACCCTCAGCTCCATGACCCTGCCCCTTCCACCTCTGTTCTCAGTGCTGGGAGGATCCCTTATGTCCCAGTACATAGTGATCTTCCCCTCTCTCATTATTGTCTACACCAGTCGCTCTTCAGTGGACTTGGAGTTTCTTAAAAGACTCAGATGCAAAGGCCCAAACTCAGAATTTCCAGGAATAAAGCCTGAGAAGCTATACTTTCACAAGTCTACAGCTGATTCTGATGTACAACATTATTTGAGAACCATTGGACTTCATGTGATTATTTAGGACTTACTATAAATTGTCATGCATTATGTATTAATTTTTTTTTAATTGGGGAATTGGGGGGATGGGAACAGTGCTGGGGAATTGGGGGAAGGGGAACAGACAAGTTGCTGTCATTTTGTTCTTCAATCTAGTTGTGGAGGATGTTGCTTCACTGGCCCAAGTTGGCACCATCATTGCGTTCTTCCCTGGCGAGGCAGATCAGTCGCCGGCTTCTGGACGGCCGTTCACTGCGGCTGCTGGCTGCTCACGCTGGTTGCTGGCTACATACGGTAGCCCATGGCAACCCACTGCCACAGGGACTGCAGCCTACGCCGTCACCGGCGACTCACAGCGGCCCAGCTCCAGGTTGAGCTGCCGTTCAGCATCTTAGCTGTGGAGGGCAGTGTCACTGGCCCTCATATGTGGGATCCGAACCAGGGCCCTCTGGCATCCCAAGCGAGTTCTTAACCATCGCGCCACTCGGCCGGCCCATGTATTAATTTTTAATGAGTTGGGTCTAGCCTTCAAATGTAAACCATGATCTCCTTCTAGACTGGGACCATCACTTATTTTTCTTGATATTCTCTTTTCCTGGCACAAGAAGAAGTACTCAGAAAAAGTCTGTAGATAATGCTATGATAATTTGGGTTTTATGAGTAGTATAGTATGACAAGTCAAGAATGTACTGGTTTTACATGACTTCATCTTAGTAAAGTCACAAAACCTACTAATCTCTAATCACACAGCTCTTGAAGAGTTACCCTAATGATTGGAATTTTGTGTATTTCCCAGCCAGCTTTCCCTCTTCAGGCTGTCCATACTCCCCACATTCAGTAAAATGATGTCAGTGCTTACTCACTCCCAACAGCAAATTACTCCTGATACTTTTGATACCACCTCAGTGAAATAATTTCTTGGGTTAAAAGTTACCATATGACAAAAGTTTTAACCTAAATCTTCTATTTTCTCCCAATACTTCATCTCCTAAGAGAAGAGAAATCTAGAGCAGAGGAAAAAGACAATGTAACCGTTGGCTCTAGATAAAGAACCAGAAGTATATAAGAAGCTGCCTTTGGTTGGAAACATACCAGATACATCAAGTGACATGACTAAAGTAGTTGATCATATAAACTCATGAAGAATGAGGACACAATGTGTTGGAAAATAATTAATGCTGAGGTAATTTTCATATACATCTTCATTTCATGGATGAGAGTTAAATGACTTCAGGGTAACTGGGCATATGTGGTAGAAGTCTCAAAGTCTAAGCTGACAATGTTAAACATGTTTTTTGGTGAGAACATAAGGTGATTGATTGTACAGAAAGTTATTCTCTGGCTCAAAGAACACATAAAACTGTGACTCACACTTCCACTCAGACTGTGGCTCTACTGTAAAGAACAATTTCATACAAGTCCATCTGCACCCAAAGGAGAATAAAGCTAGAAAACTGTCAGGAGTTGGGTTTTTCTTTTACTTTTATGACATTTAATTATTATTTTCAGCAGGCAGAAGGGTTGATGGCTATTTGCTATTAAAATAATTTCAATGTACAAATTCCCACCGGTTGACTCAAAACCTCACTTCTAGGATCCAGGTGAACTGCTGGCCATGAAATTTACCAGTTCTAAATCCAACCCACCTTTAAGATTAACTCAAGCTTTGCTTCCCCTTCAAGACTGAGTCCAGCACCCATCCTGACAAATATGAACATATCCTCCCTTTTTGCTTTCATTCTTACTTCCAAACCCTCAAAGCTCTGCTAACTTTCTTGCTTTTTTGCAATCAACATGCCAGTTCTTTCTCCAGTTCTACAGACTCTGTTTTTCCCATATCTCTTTCTCTCTAAATTCTATCTGCACTTCAAGGTTTGGTTCATGTAATGTCTCTTTGACAAAACTTTCTTGAACAACTTATCTTCAAACTGATCACCTCATTCTTTCAAATGCCACCACACTGAGTCAACTACACAGGTTAGCTTTTCATTTCTAGGTATGTTTGAATTTACCACAAATGTTTCTGGATTTTTATGTCAAATAGATACCCCTTCCCCATATATTAGTTTTGTGACCTTGAGAAAACTTTGCCTTGAGAAAACTCTCTCTAAAAGGGGGGTAATAGTACACTTACCACATAGAGTTACAGTGAAAATTGATTGAAGTAACTGTTCCTTAAATGTTAGATATTATTAATGTTATGCAGTGCCTAATGCAGGATGTCTGGCTCAATGTCATAATAGCATGGCATCACAGTCCATTATTTAGCCCCTAGCTGTGGTGATATTTTTCTCCAGCATTCTGATTTAATTTGTGAACTTTCTGTAGCCTTCTCAAAGCTCATAGTGAAAGAAAATCTTTCCACACATACATACACACACTTACTTGTGTATAATATAAATAACTATATACATCTTCCTATTTTTTTAATTAAATACTTAAACTGCAATTGAAGTAATCAAACAAAATGAAACTGGCTGGTTCCTGAGGAATGTGGGCACACCACTTTGGTAAATCCTGGCACCTACTGCAAGTGCCACCTGGGCAGCTTCAGGAGATGTAATCCTGGAGACTTTATTAGTCTACTTACCCATCACATGGATATTGGGAAGACAAATCTTCAGTTGTCCAGGTATAGCTGTATTTGTAGGCAGCCCAGGAGATGTGTACTGAGGAGTAGAAGCTTCTGTCCAAAACACCTCCCTCATCTGACTGTGAAGGGGCTTACATTTTTGCTCTTGGTGAGTTACTGATCTCTTAAGTAAGGCTGCAAATATCTTTATTAGAGAGGAAATGTTTCAGTACTGTTATGATTGACTTGTATCTCGCCAAAATTTATATAATGGAGCCTTCATCCCAATGTAACTGTATCGGGAGTTAAAGCACTGAGGGAAGTAATTAGGGTTAATTAAAGTTATAAGGTTGGGGCCCTAACCAAGTATAGTTGGCATACTTTTAAGAAGAGACAGACACCAAGGATGCCTGTGCACAGAGAAAAGCCATGTGAGGACATTGCAAGAAGGTGGCATTCTGCAAGCCAAGGAGAAAGGCCTCGGGAGAAACCCACCCTGCTAACACCTTAATCTTGATTTCCAGCCTACAGAACTGTGAGAAAACAAATTTCTTTGTTTCTTTTTTTAAGCCACCCAATCTGTGGCATTTTGTTACAGTAGTCAAAGCAGACTAGTACAGGTACAAGTTCCACAAAATATAAATTCTCCGTATTATCAATAATGTCCTCAAATAGACCAATGAATGAGACCATGACAATCAAAAAGGGTAGTAAAAGACAGTGCTGGAACTCAAAAGACCAGAGTATCTGGAAGAAGGGGTACTGAGAGCAGACAGAGAAGGATGCTTTAGCATATAGAGCACTGCCAAAGGAAGGCAGATGTGAACAGAGTGCAAGGGTAGGCAGCCCTGGGAAGCCCCTACTTAGAGGTGCTGTGGAGCTTCTGCAATGAGAGGGTCAGATGTGGCAGGCTTCAGGTCCCCCCTAAACTTTCAGGTTACCCTGGCATGGCAATAAGAAACAAAGGTGCTGGAACCCCACTAGTCTGCTTCCCTCTCACTGTAACTCTTGCCTCCCAAAGTTGTCATTATCAAAATTCAATTTCCAGGAACTAGTTCTGATCTGATTCATGGGCTGCACTTAAACTGCACATTTGAAATAATTAGCTATGGTGACTGGAAGTGTTTTGTTGGAATATCTATTTAGTGGCTGTCTTCAGCACACTCTAAGTCATGTTCTCTGCAGTCTCTTGACATTTTTTAAGAAAAGTGTAGCCAGCAGTCTTGCTAGAAATAATGGAGTCAACGTCAGGACTTACAGGGCATAGGGCTCAGAAAATTTTTTTAACAGTTTGCATTCCACCCCTGTATTACCAAGTGCTTCTAAATAGCCCCAAGTACCTCTCCCACAGAATAGTTCTGGTCTGGGAGTCCAGAGACCTGGAGTGCAAGACATATCTCTGAGAATGACTTTTAAGTTGATTGCTTTTTAATACTATAAATTACCAATCTTTCAAGTCCATATGTCTTTCTTTATGAAGTGTAAGAACTTTAGGTGGTGAAGTGCACAGAGAGCACCAGACCAGAACCTGGAAATCTACATTCTAATCCCTGCACTTCCTAACTAGCTTTGTGGCCTTCAGCATTCATGCCCCTATCTTGTCTAGGTCTCCATTTCCTTGTCTGTAAGTAATAGGGATACATTCTACCACCTATAAAGTCCCTTCCAGTTTAAGAATTCTGGGATGCTATTTTTAAAATGTTGAGGACAAAAACAGATCATGTGTGTGTGTGTGTGTGTGTGTGTGTGTGTGTGTGTGTGTGTATACATTCCCTTATCTCCAAGTGATAAGTGGTCAAGTCAGGGTATTCACTTAAAAACAGTACAATCATTCTTGCTTGATTTGTTTGACTGCAGGAAGCACTCATTGCTATAGCACCTCTACCCATACTAAATAATGCCAACCAACTAAATGTGTGATGTTAGGTTAACAGTGAAAATATGCATGTGGAGTGGAGAAATACCCACTTAGAGAGGATACTTGGAGAAGGTAGGCCCCAGACAGCATATGCTAGAAAAAAAATTAATAATAATCCACTTGATTGCCCCTCTGGCCACACTGAAAAGCCAGGGCACCACAGCCAACCTGAGGACTCAGAGACACACAACGGACTGCATTCACTGTGTCAGGTCCATCCATCTTCCTGCATGCTTTGGCGCTAAGGTACAATGCACATGCCAATCCTGAATTAGAGTCAACCTGACACAGCATCCGCTGCAGATTAAGTAAAAATTTACCAGGTAAAAGCCAAATGTGATAAACTTTCCAACAACAAGAGGATTTGGAAAAGAATATTAAAATGGAAAAAAAAAAAGCCTAGCCAAAACAAAGCAGCCATTGAAATTTACCAAGTAGCTCCTTTAATTAAGGACCGTCTCCTTAAATTACATTCATTTCTCTTACCCCTTTCAGGGCAGTGCAGGGTGAATAATATGTTTGTTTCTGGCTGAAGAGGTGCCAAGTTTAAAGGTAGTTTTTGGTTAATAAAACTGGTCCAAGCTATCAGCCAGAAATCCTGTCTACCTTTAGAGGCCAAGAGAAACTGGTTTAATCCTGATTTCAAGTATGAGAGTACATACTAATCCATAGGAAATTTCATTTTAAAGCATATTAGGGCAAGTAAGAAGTAAGAGTAAATGACATGTAGATCTACTTTTCTGTTTCTGCGCCTTCTCCCTGCTGACCTAATATAGTACTAGCACCATGGCTCTCGCTTCTGTCCTTTGTATTTGTAGCCTGTGCAGATCTGCCAGACAAAGCATTCTAGAAACTGTTTTTCTTTCCTACACTAGCAATGCCTTCCCATTGTCTATAACAAAAAGGGAAACTTTTTTCTCACTCTTGTTACTAATAGTATCTTGATCAATCAATTATCTCCCTGTCCCTATTTTATCTCCTCCTAGGCTCAGCAGCCCCCCCCCCCCCCCCCCCGTTTACTCTCAACAGGGTCCTTGAGCTAGTCTTTCCATATCATCCACAATCAAAGACTTTCCCACACTTGTGCCCTTGATCAGGCTGGTTTCCACTTTATTTGTTCAATTCACTGACCCAACCTCAACTGTTGGGAAAATCAGCATATAGGAAGCACATAATAAGTATATGCTGGAAAAAAGAAAGGATGAAAAAGCAATAGACTACAGTTTGAAAACCATTTCATTGTTTTCACCAGTCTAGATCCTAACTATTCCTACAAGGCTACTTCCTGCTCTCACAGGAATTAAGTTCAGTCTGCTCCCTGAATGTTTCAGCTCTCTATCTCATATTAGCTTCTGTTCCTCAAAGACATGAAGGCTTTATTAGCCCTTTGAGGACTAATTTGAGTGCTTCTTGTTTTTCTCTAGTACCTAATCTAGAACTAGAGTCTCAGTGGATTCCCCAAATTTTCCATATAAAGAAAGAAATGAAATTGGTATTTAGAAGACCAGGGCATGGTATTTAACTTTCAGTGTGGTCTAACTTGTCTTAGTTAAAATGCTCTTCCTTCTTATTTTCCTGAGTTGTGTGGTGTGGTCTTCCTTTGGTCTCCCTTTGCTATTTCTGAAGTTTGGTGCTGTGTTCAGAGGGTAGGAATTGAAGCCAAACTGTCTTGGCTCGTATCCCAGCTATGAAATTTCCTAGCTGTGTGACTCTGGGCAAGTTACTTAACTCTTCTGTATTCTCAGTTTTCTCATCACAGACTAGTCATGGAGGTTAAACAAATTAATACACGCAAATTGCTTTGAACATTGCCAGGTACATAAAATGCCAAATTAATGTAGACTATTATTAGGCTCCACCCACACTGGCTTTCTATTACCTACAATTTACCATACTCCTTTATACCTCAGAATTTTCACACATGTGACTCCTCTCTACCTGTTATCTCCCTTGCTCATTCTTTTCCCTCAGGTTTCAAATGAAATGGCACTTTTTCAGGGAGGCCATTCCTGACCCATCTGCATTCTAGGTTGTCTATATTGATGTTTGTATATCTCCCTGCATATTAGCATAACACTCATCATATTTGCAATTTCTTGTTCAATAATCAATCGTCAGGTTAGACTATACACTCCAAAGGTAAGAAGGGATGTATTTGTCTGATTCATCCTTGGATACACCATACTCAACACAGAGATTGAAAATATTTATTGAGTAAATAAATCCATTAAATGTCAAGAGGGATTTGGAAAACATTCATGGGGGTAACAGTCCCAGACTTTGGAACAAGTTTTTATCCAATAATGAAATTATAAGACACAAAATAAAGTAGATTAGATTAGCTACCCAGAGACCAGACAGTAAATGGGCAGTTGGGAAATAGAGAAACACCTTTGCCCAAGCTAGACTCACCAGGATGTACTGGCCGTTAGCATTATTCTGCAAAACAGGGGAGGAGAAAGCTTAGCTGTGCATTGAATAACACATTTTTGCCACATGTAATAAATCACCAAGGCACATATCCCAAAAGCCTTCCTCTTTAAAGGGAGCCAGAGATCCAAGTTGCCTAATTTTAGTAATGCCTCCTTTTGGTACATGCCTGATGAACAATGGTTCTCCCATGTTGTTGCTTTCTTTCACTTATTTATTTGGATTAAGGTGGGGCAAGCCAAGTAGGTTAGCAACATGTGCCGAAAAGAGCAGAGACAAAAATGAATGTTCATGACTAGCACATCGCACCTTTCCCTCATCTACCTTTAGAATAGAAAATAGCTCAGCATTAAATATTAAATAAGTGAACTTGCTCAGTGCTATAATCACCAACAGCACAGTTTCTAAAACACACTCATACATTTCTAACTTCCTAATTAATCAGAGGAAGTTAGAACCTCATGACATTATAGATAGCTCTAACAAGCTTGTTTCACAAGAGTTAAAGAAATGTTTTGATTAGAGCAAGTTGGGAGCACTAACAAGAAAGACAATGCATTCAATGGGGAGAGGGATTTCTGTCATGGAAGGAAAAAGAAATTAGGGGAGTAAACTTGGCCTACAGGGAGATTGGTGTCTTTCTCCAGAATTACAACATCAAAAACTTAACTGCATCAAATTGTCTTTACAGTCTCTTATTTTGACAGAAGAGCAATGTCCCTACACCTATCCTTTAGTTTTAATTCCTGAGACTCTGCCAGATGGAACAGGTACTGAGGAGTGGAAAGTGGCAGAGATGAGGAATGTGGGGACAAAGGAAGCAGACAGCCCTCCCAGAGCCTTTCTGACCATGCAGAGAGGAGGAAACTGCCGCACTTATTTCTGCACAGTGGGAAGGAAGAGTGGAAGATCTGGAAATGGATTCATTGTGACAATCTCTGTGAAGAGCCTCAGCGTTTGATCACGAAAAGATTTCATAATTCTTTTGATGGCTATGAGAAGAGAATGAGTAAAAACTTCCTTTTTGATTCTCTTATCAGGAGTAAATAAAGTTCAACTTTGCATGTTCTTTAGTTAGCGAGCCCCCCTTCCTGGGACCTAGAGATCAAGTTTGTGATTGAGAGAATTCAATAAACATGAGGAAATGTGACCCGTTTGGGAACAAAGATTCCAATGTGCTCCTCTCCAAAGGGAATCTGACTCTCCCCTGAAACTGTCATAAGCCTCAGCCAGAGAAACATTCTTACCTCTGCAGGCAGGTACTGAGCAATCATGTGAACCTGTCCTGACCCAGGACTACAGTGTGCTTCCCTTTCAAAGAAACTGACCCAGGCAAGACGGCGAGGAGAAAGATAAAGCAACTGATGAATGGGCAGACTGAGTTTAGCTGGCTTTCCAAATTGGGTTCCACCAGCATCTCTCTAAGAGACTTTGTCTAAATTATGTCTTGTTTCTAAGCTTTAGGTTCCCATTCTGTACAATGGGATAACAATTTCACCCGTATCTTACTCAATGGCTCAGCGTCAAGATCCCAACATTTACCTCACATCAAACTGCACAACTATTTGGGGGTGTCTGGCCTTCAGTCCCAGGTGATATAGTATCAGACACGCTAACTTGTATTTCCACTTGGTGCTTGCTTTTAAAAGGAAGTAAACTTTTTATCTTAATAACTATTCTAATAATGGGCTATATAAAATGACAAAAGAGCTATTTCCAATAAAAATTTTTTAAATCTTTTAAATTTTATTCTCTGTAGATACATTATCTACTCAAAAATAATTATTTGCATTTTGAAAATCTAAGCCACAGTTTTTTTGGGTTTTGTTGTTGTTGCTTGGACCATTTTTAAAATTCTTTAAATTAAAAAAAATGTTTCAGTTACAGTTGAAATACAATATTATATTAGTTTCAGGTGTACAACACAGTAATTAGACATTTATATAACTTATGAAGTGATCACCTCAATAAATCTAGTTCCCATGTAGCATCATTTATAGTTATTACAATATTATTGACTGTGTTCCTTATGCTTTACATCCCCATGACTATTTTGTAACTGCCAATTTGTATTTCTTAATCCCTTCACCTTTTTCACCTACCCCTAACCCACCTCCCAGCTGGCAACCATAAAAAAAATTCTCTGTATCTATTAGTTTGTTTCTGTTTTATGTGTTTGTTTTGTTCTTTAAATTCCACATATAAGTGAAATTATATGGCATATGCCTTTTTCTGCCCACTGAGCACAATACCCTCTAGGACCACCCATGTTGTTGCAGATGGCAAGATTTCATTCTTTCTAATGGCAGAATAATATTCTGTTGTATGTATGTACCACCTCTTCTTTATTCATTCATCCATTGATGGACACCCAGACTGCTTCCACATCTTGGCTATTGTACATCATGCTGCAATGAACATATGGATGCACATGTACCCTTGAAGTAGTGTTTGAGTTTCTTCTAATAAATACCCAGTGGTGGGATTACTGGATTCATCTTTGTTTCTTGTCATAGCATTTGTTTTAAAATCTCTTTTGTCTGGTATAAGTATTGCTACCTGAACTTTTTCATTCATTACTATTTTCATGAAATATCTTACTCTATCCTTTTACATTCAGTGTGTGTATCTTTCAGTCTGAAGTGGGTCTCCTGTAGGCAGCATATGTAAGGGTTTTGTATTCTTATCCATTCAGTCACCCTATGTTTTTGATTGGAGCATTTAATTCATTTACATTTAAAGTAACTGTTGATAGATATTGTGCAGTTATTGCCATTTTATTATTCATGTTTTTGATCATTTTTGTTTTCTTCTTATTATTTTTAAAAGTCCCTCTAACATCTCTGGTAATGCTGTTTTGGTGGTGATGAACTCTGTTAGATTTTTCTGGTCTAGGAAGTTGTTTATCTGTAGTTCAATTCTAAATGATAGCTTTGCTGAGTAAAGTACTCTTTTTTGTAGGTCCTTGCTTTTCATCACTTAACATTTTGTGCCAATTCCTCTGGTCTGTAAATTTTCTGTAGAGATCAGCTGACAGTCTAAGGGGAGCTCCCTTATAGGTAAATTACTCGTTTTCACTTGCTGCTTTTAAGATTCTGACTTTGTCTTTAAACTTTGGCATTTTAATTATGATGTGTCTTGATATGGGCCTCTTTCAGTTTATCTTGTTTGAGATTCTCTGCACTTCCTGGGCTTGTATGTCTATTTTCTTCTCCATGTTAGGGAAGTTTTCTATCATTATTTCTTCAAATGGGTTTTCAGTTTTTTGCTCTCTCTTCTCCTTCTGCTACCCCAGTGATGTGAATGTTGGTATGCTTGATATTGTTCCAGAGGCCCCTTAAACTATCCTCATTTTTCTGGATTCATTTTTCTTATTGCTATTCTGTTTGGGTGTTTTCTGCTACCATATCTTCTAAATTGCTGATTTGATCCTCTGCTTCATCTGATCTCTTATTGATTCCCTCTAATGTATTCTTTATTTCAGTTATTGTATTCTTAATTTATGACTAGTTCTTTTTTATGTTTTCTTCTCCATTTTCACATTTTCTTTCTCTTGTTGATTGAACTTCTCCTTGAGATCACTGAGTATCCTTATAATCAGTGTTTTGAACTCTGCATCTGGCAGATTGCTTGTCTTCACTTTGTTATTTCTTTTTCTGGACCTTTGTTCTGTTCTTTCATTTGGTACATGTTTCTCTCTCCCCATTTTGGCTGCCTCCCTGTGTTTTTTTTCAATGTATTAGGTAGGGATGATGGTCTTAGTATAGTGACCTTATATAGTACGTGTCTTGTGGGGCCCAGTGACACAGTCTCTCTGGTCACCTGTGCTAGGTGCAGAAGGTTTGTTTCTTTTGTGGGTTGTGTGTGACCTATTATAGCTGAGCCTTGCTTGTTGTCTGCACATCAATGGGAGGGATTTACCTTTGGGCTGATTGGTTGTGAGGAGTTGTCATGACTACAGTAGAGGAGCTGTTGTGTGAGACCTGACCCTATGGAGCAGGTTTTGCTTTACCAGATCTCTGGTGACTGCCTAGTCTGCCTTTTGGATGTGTCATCTGAGGAGGCATCCAGGTGATGCTCCAGGAAATCCTAAACCAACCACCAGGTGTGCCAGCCCCAGGGTTCCTGGGAGTGCCTCACCACAGGCCAAGTTCAGCCTCTGCCTGTGCCTTCCCCAGGACTACCTGGCCTGAGCCACAAAGCAATCTGCAGATGGCTGCCACCAGCTTTGGGATTGAAGATGTCTTGAAGAGGCTAAGCTGTAAATCAAGACTGGCTGCCACTAGTGCCAGGCTTGAAGCTGCTTAGCAAGAAGTATGGGGCATGCTGAGGCCAGATGCTTCTTGTTTTGCTTTTGTGAACGTTTTAGAGATTTTAGGAAATTTCACAACATGAGCCAAGACAGTCCATTTGTTTAGAAAAACCACTTGAAGTGGCTTGGGTAGACTCAAAAGTTGGGTGGGGTGGCATCTCAGAGAATCACCAGGGCAGGGCGAATGGTGTTAGCTAGGTTGATAGAGGCTCAGATATGGCACCTGCCTGTGTCTGCACACTGGGTGTGAAGAAATCTCAACAAAGGAACAATGCTTCCTGCCAGCACTTCTGTCTGGAAGGAAGCTGCCCCTCTGCCCTCACTTTGAAGCCAGGCAATCCAACTCCTTCTCATATGTCCCTGGTGACCTTTGAGCTGTCAGAGCCAGTAAGTCCATCAGTGAGTAAGTTCGTGTATGGGCCCTTTAAGAGGATCACCTGGGACTCCAGCCACCTTCTGTCTCCCTGAGCCAAAATCTCTACTGATTTTCACAGCCAGAAGTTATGGAGACTTCTCTTCCTGGCACTGGAACATTAGGCTGGGGAGCCTGCTTTTGGGCTGGAACTCCTTGCTTTTCAGGGAGACCTCTGCAGCTGAGATAGCCCTTCCTATTTTTAACCACCACACGGAGGTGTGGTACTAGCCCATTCAGTATTTCTGCTCCTCCAATCAGTCTCAACTTGGATTCTTATTTATATCCTTAGTTGTAGGGCTTCTGTTCAGCTAGGCCTCAGACAATTTTCAATGATGATTGTTCTGTAGTTTAGTTGCAATTTTGATGTGGTTGTGAGAGGGGGCAACCACAACATTTACCTACTCTGCCACCTTGACCAGCCATTTTCATTAATTCTTAATGTATTATTGTATATTAAGGTTTAACTTTATGCATCAATTTTGAATAGACTTACCATTTGTAATTTATCAGTATTCTCCTACTTTATAATCAATAACTTTCCCCCAAGACATTTGCACAATCCTGGGGTTCCAACTTCCCTTCCACTCTGCTGCGGCCAGGGTATTTACCCATTGGCAAATGGTCTCTTCTTAGCTTTCATACAATAAGAGAAAAAAGGGCTTCTTTTCACTTTTTAAACTTTCTGGCTCTCATCTCTTCCTTTCTTATATTATGTTAAACTCAACCAACATTTATTGAGGTCCCAATATGTGCCAGGCATTTCACTGGCACCTGGGGCAACACAGATGTGAAAAGCATAGGTGCTGCCTTCCAAATGTCTATAGTCTAGTGGGGGAAGTTGTCTATCACAGAGCTTTTTTCTAGCTGAAAGGGCTTCTAGAAATCATTTACTATAAATCCCTTCTTTTTATAAATGCTGTTACTAAGATCCAGCAAGGATGTAAAGTAAATCACCTAAGTTCTACCTTCCCAATGGTTGGTAAGGACTGAAGTTTAGATCTCCTAGTTAGAGCCTAGGATTTCTATCACCATGTGCTAATGAGGGAATTAAAACAAAAACAAAACAAAACTTCTCTGCTGTTGCTTTATCTGATGAAGAGAAAAATGAGAGAACAATTTCTATTCTATGGATCTGATAATTAGGATAAATCACTAAGAATAATTTAAAAATACATAAGCTTTTTAAATCCAATATTTCATAACCTGAAAGTTTATATTTGACATTTAGAAATTTTGAGACTGTTTGACACAGCCAAATATTTAATCTCCTATGTCACTATTTCCTGCCCTCTAACCCTCCTCGTTTATTCATAAAGTTGAATATAACTCTAAGTGAAGAATCCAGCCAGATTCAATTTTTATTTTTTATTATTTTTATTTTTAAGTTTCAGAGATTATAAATTACTTTTTATTTTATTTACTATTTTATTGAAGTATAATTGATATACAAAAACTTCACACATGTAATTTATATAATTTAACGAGATTGGTCATGTGCATATACCCATGAAACCATCAGCATATTCATCAACTTCGAAAGTTTCCTTGTGTTCTTTTGCTTTTTGTTTGTTTTGTTTGTTGTTGTAAGAACACTTAACATGATAACTACCCTCTTAACAAATTTTTAAGTGCACAATACATTAAGGCTGACTGGAGAACCATGTTGTACAGCACCTCCCTAGAGATTATTCATCTTATATAACTGAAACCTTGTACCAGCTTAACAACAAATCCCCATTTCCCTCATCCCCTAGTATCTAGTAATCACAGTACTATGCACTGCTTTAGGTACCACATATAAATTATATCAAGTAGTATTTTTCCTTCTGTGAGTGGCTTATTCCACTTAGCATAATTCCCTCCACTTTTATCCATGTTGTTACAAATAGCAGGATTTCCCTTTTTTAAGGCTGAATAAAATTACATTATGCATATATTCCATATTTTTCTTTATCTATTCACCATTGATGGACATTTGGGTTGTTTCCATATCTTGGCTACTGTGAATAGTGCTGCAATGAAAATAACAGTGCAGATATCTCTTTAATATCCTGATTTCAACTTTTTAGAATATATACCCAGAAGTGGTATTGATTGATCATATAATAGTTCTATTTTTAATTTTTCAAGAAATCTCCATACTGTTTTCCATAGCAGTTGTACCATTTTACATTCCTACAAACAGTGTAGAAATGTCCCAATTTCTCCATGTCCTTGCCAACACTTGTTGTTTTCTTTTTTGACCAAGTTATCTCCTGTATGTGCTTTCCTCTTATTTGCATGCTCGTTCCAGGGTGTCCTTGAGGGAAGCTTTGCCAGTCAATGATCCCTACCATATGTCAAAGATACTGAGGAAAGAACCATCTTTTCTGTTTGCTGAAATTGTCTTCTACTGTATCGACCACTTTATGTAGGAGTCCTTTCTTTAAAGATCTAGGCTTTAAACCAGGCTGGCATTTTAAAACACATCCTGCCAGCAAACCTTGGCCTGTCTCAAGGGTCTGCTTTTGCTGACCCCTTTCATGTGTTCCTATTTAGAAGCACCTCATCCCAACAGCCCAAGAGTGATTTCAGAATATATGAAACACCCTTTAGGGGCTTGTTTAAAAACCTTTTGTGTACATAAATTCAGGGTAAATAATAGCCTATACCATAAATGTCATAAGGCCTTAGAGATCATCTCATCCAATTAGCGACAACTAAGGCTCAGACAGGTGAAATAAATTGCCCAAATGTATATAGCTACTTGAAGTTTAGATTTCAAATTTTTGAAACCCACCACAATGCATTTTTTAAGATGTGATATTATATTTCTATTCAAATTAGAAGTATATAAGTAGTAATGAATTAATAGTAAATATTTACTGAGTTCTACAGTAGAATGCAAAAGGCTCCGTGCTAGGTGCTATGGAGGATACAAAAATGAATAAGATGCACTTTTCATCCTCTAGATACTCACAGCCTAGAAGAGGAGAGAGACAGTGCTATAATTCAAGGAAGCTTTTGAAAAACTGCAATATCCAAGATTAAGTAAAAGGTTGGGAGAGATGAAAAGGGGAATAGTTTTGGCTTTGGAGACTTAAGAAACCCTATAGAGAAGATTTATTTTGAGCCGAGCCTTGAAGGATGAAGTAGAATTTTGATAAAGCCCATAAAAATCGAGGACATTTTAGAGGAGTGGTGCACAACCATAGAGGCAGATGGGTTTCTAAGCTCCTCAGATGTCATAGTTAATTAGGGAAGGTGACATCTGAATTTCTAATGTAAGGTTCAGCCTCTGGCCTGGGCTTGGTTTAGCCCCTGATCCACATTCAGCAGTAGCATAAGCCATGGGTCTTTACTAATTGCTCAAAAACTTAGATTGTCTGGATTTATATCTCACCCACCACTTACTAGCAGTTACTAGCAAGTTATTTAACTTTTCTCTGCCTCAGTTTCCTCAGCTATAATGTGTAGATTATAACAACATCTACCCCATATGCTTGTTGCAAAAATTAAATTAGTTAATTAGGTAAAGTGCTTAGAACAATGTCCGGGACATAGTGCTAGATAAATATTTGTTAAAACAGTCCAAACTAACTGAACGCAATAGGTTCTCTGAGATAAAGACAAAGAAAATCTGTGAAGAGTTCTTACTGTGTTATTCAAATAATAAGAGAAATACATTAAATTCTGTGATGAATTCATGAAAAGGTGCTTAGGGTTTGCTGTTCTTTGTCATTGCCTCAGTGTCCTGACTCACCCTGCTAGTAGATCCCAGACATGAAATGTGACCCCGAGATGATGGATATGGCCTTACCCGGAATTATAGTCTGCTCTTGGTAATGCACTAACGTCATATGGGAGCTTGATTATCCATGGCTCAGATTAGATCCTGACCTCACGGTGGGCTCCCTGTGCTAATGGCTTCATATATTCCAGATTGCATTATTACCAGGAATCAATTTTTCAGCTCTTTAAAATCAGTCTATTTTTGTCATATTTCCCTCACTTTTACAGACGTGTTTATTTCTTAGAATGTTTAGTGACTCCTAGACACAAGAAATTCTGATTCCTGAAACACAAGAAATCTGTTGTTCAGCTGTGGGGAAAGCTGGGAGTTTCTCCTTGGGAAATTCTTTTGTGGGTCAAAGCAAAGAAATATCATTTCTTTTATTTGAAGGTCCAAAGTGAAACAAACACTATAACACTCAACTGAGATTTGAGAACTTTTGTAAAAGCCGTCAGGTGTATAGAGCTCAACAGTTTATAGTGACACTATCTAATATGGTAGCCGCTAGCCACATATGGCTACTGAGCACTTGTAATATGGCTGATGTGATTAATGAGATGAATTTCTAAACGTATTTAATTCTAACTAATTTTAATTTAAAAACCAATATTTGATTCAGTTATTAAAAAGCTTTTTAAATTTCAGAAAATTTGGGTGTATATCTACTTAACTAACTACAAATATTATGTAATCAAAATACATATCAAGTACTTCTGATGAAAACTTAGCATCCATATTGAGATGTGCTATAAGTATAAAAAAACAGATTTAATAAACAGTATAAAAATGTAAAATATTTCCTTAATGTTTTTTTTCACATTGGTCACAGGTGAAATTATAATATCTTGGTTATGTTGGATTAAATAAAATAATAATTAAAATTAAATTCATTGGATCCTTCTGACTTTTTTTTAAGATTTTTTTTT
>NW_017731813.1:870409-871672 GCF_001890085.2 Hipposideros armiger | reverse complement strand
TCTTATACATCAACAATTAAAATTTGTGAATCGTGTTTGAATACTGATTTTTTAAAAACTATAAAGAATTTAGTTTAAAATTTTTAAACAACTGGTAATTTAAACATTGGATACTTGATGATGAATTATTGTACTTGTTTTTTTAGGTATGATAGTGAAATTGTATTTTTTAAAATAGTCCTTACTTATAAATGTATATTTTGCATTTGTAAAATATTTTACATTTGTAACATATTTACAAATAAAATATGCCTGAGACTTGCTTCAAAATACTATAAAAGAACTTTAAAACCCTGGCGCAACTTCAAATTAACATTGGTTTTATACAGGTAAAAATAATTGAGAAAACAGGAGACTATATACCATTGCTCCTTGTTACAGGCTCAATGTTTTCTTAAAAAGGTTGTTATCTGAGATTTTGGAGATATCTGCTTTTGGCTATGATACATACAGTAAGTGGTATCATACTAGCTCTCTCATATGAATAACTAGAAAATTGGTCAAAATATAGAAAACAAATACAGGCTGTGACCCTAAAAGGTAAAAATGAAGTAAGTTCAACAATTGCCTTTGTTTTCTGTCTGGAGATGTATTCCAGAACATAAAGCTAGGAGGTGTGTTCCTTAGCAGAGCAAAGAGTTCTCGCTGAGTTGAGAAAACAGAGCTCCATATTTTAGGAGGCTGGGGTGGCTATAATATACCAGTTGGTGTACTTGAGAGAAGGGAGCAATGCTGATAAATCTGGAACCCTTTCTTGAGTTTTGATATTCTTGATATTCTTGAGTTTTGTATGAATACTAATCTATGTGTGCATAGGGTGACACTATACAAGGCTTGGTAAAGAACAACTACTAAGGAATGATAAATTACCAAGAAATTATAAGCTGAACAGTGATTGACTGCAGAACCAAGACATATTCAAATTTCATCCAGGAAAGTGAGGGACCTAATTAAATTCTTAGAGAATTCCATAGAGATCACAGACAGGTCATGACTTAGTAGCTGGGCTAAAATGATCCTAAAATAAAAGTTCCAAACCACCTTAACAAAACCTAAAAACAAGCCTCGAAAGGCCAAGATGATCCAGAAGTAAATTAACTGCCTGCCAGAATAAAGCCCAACACTGTGTACACAAATGCAATAAAATTCAGACATTCAATAAGTAACATCTACTGTATTTTCCCATGTATACGATGCCCCTTTTTTGAAAAATTTGGGGTTTAAAAACTGGGTGCGTTTTATACAGTGGCTGTAGATATTTTT
>NW_017731813.1:862040-866611 GCF_001890085.2 Hipposideros armiger | reverse complement strand
AAATAGCAGAATGAAGAGTGCTTCTTGAAATCTCCCTTGGAAGTTACAAAAAACTGAACATAGCTATAATTCAACAAAGGATAACTTAAACAACACACAATCATATATGAGAGATCTGCACACCAAATCACCTGAAGGTGGGCAAATCAGGCAAGCAGGGAAGGGGAGA
Organism: Hipposideros armiger; assembly: GCF_001890085.2. Taxonomy (NCBI): domain Eukaryota; kingdom Metazoa; phylum Chordata; class Mammalia; order Chiroptera; family Hipposideridae; genus Hipposideros; species Hipposideros armiger. The sequence goes on along the minus strand of NW_017731813.1, from coordinate 866,442 downwards.
AGGAGAAAGTACAGAGACATGGGCAGTGAAATGCAGTCCAGAGCCCACTGCAGTCTTGAGAGAGGGAAGAATCCAAACTGTAGGCAACTCCCTGTGGCCAACAGTCCTGCCTGAGGAATCAGCACATAACACAGCTGAACCCAGTGTTCGGGGCAGAGACCTCGGATGAGAACTGTAGTTTAAGCCCTCATTGCCAGGCAGAAAACAGAAAACAAAGACACGGAGTGTGGCCAATTCTCCCCTACCCTACCAGAACTCACCCCTCCCAGTGTTAGAAGTGGGCAGCAGATGAAACGGTAGCAGTGTCACATAAAAGAACAGAATATCTACAGCCCTGAGAACTGGAGTGACTGTGCCACAGCTGCAGATGCACATTCCAACAATAGGGAAAAAGCTGTAGGGGCGAAACAGCTGTGTGCTGATAGTCACCATTGCTCAGAGCCACAAAAACACCAACCGCCTCCCCCACCCCCACCTTTCTGGGCAGATCCTTGGTTGCCGGGAGGGGGGGCAACCAAGCCTGCTGAAACACACAGTATCTGCTTCAGGCTGAGGTGCAACATTGGGATTTCAGAAGCTCAGGACTCACCTCCACACCCTCCCATGAAGGCAGTACCCTGAGACCCAGTGACCTGATCACAGATGAGAAGCCCACCTTCCCTCACATGAGAAGCCAGAACAAAACAACCAAAAATAAAATGCTACAGCATGAGCGAAAACAAAACGCTGCAGTGGGAGAGAAAATAAAACATTCCAGCAACACCTACCGGAAAGCAAAAGAAAGTCCCCTTCATATCAACCTGCTGTAAACCCACTCTTGTAGATGCCCAAAAAGAGAAATAATAATTCATTAATTGACATGAATAGCCAAGGTAACAAGGCAGATCAGAAAGAAAATAAACAGTCTCCAGGAAATGAACTTAAAGATATGGAAATATGTGACTTAAATGACAGAGAATTCAAGATTGCAGTTCTGAAAAAACTCAATGAGATACAAAAAAACACAAACAGNTTAGATATGTATGTAAATTATATTAAAAGCATTGATTTGAAGTGCTCAAAAATAAATAAAAACATAGAAATGAAAATTGATGAGGATGTGATAGCTAGATTGGCCATGAGTTGATGATTTTGGGTGGCTTGGGTGATATCCATATGGTGATTTATTATATTATTTTAAATTCCTATAATTAAAAAGTTTTTGTCTTTTTTTAAAGAGAAAAATGGCTGCTGTTTTTTTCTGAAGGACTATAACATTTTACATGTTTTTTTTAGGCTCTCCAAAAGCCTTTTCTCTTTCTAAAAAATGTATTTATTTATTTATTTTTGACATCCCTAATCCTCATTTCATTCTCATGCCTCCTCATGACACCTATCCTACATGACCTGTATTTTTGGGTATTTATGGATCTTTGAAAAATAGTATTGCCTTTGATACATATGTCTATAAAATTGCACAATACATATTGTGCAATATATCTCATTCTGTTTCTTCTTTTTTTGCTTCACTCAATGCTATTTAGAATCAGTATGTATCTTTTTTCTTTGCTCTGTCTATTGAAAGGGTTTTACTTATCCACTCTCCTATTGAGGCATCCCTCAATTGCCTTCTATTCTTCACTTTTACACACACACTCACACACATACACACACACACACACACACACACACACATACACACAGTTAAAAAAAATTCTTGTACATGTCTTATGCACCTGTGTACTGTTTTTTCTCTTTTAAGATTTTATTGGGGAATTAGGGGAGGGAACAGTGTTGGAGAATTGGGGAAGGGGAACAGACAAGTTGCTGTCCTTTGATTCTTCAGTCTAGTTGTGGAGGACATCACTTCACTGGCCCGTGTTGGTATTATGATCATTGTGCTCTTCCCGGCTGAGAAAGTTGGTCACCAGCCATTGGACAGCTACTCAGTGCAGCTCACAGCAGCTCTTGTCAGCTGCCAGCCACTCATGCTGGCTGCCGGCCACTCACGGTAGCTTACAGCAGCCCACTGCAGCCCCACTGCAGCCTACACCATCACTGGCCACTCACAGCAGCTCAGCCTCAGGTCAAACTGTTGTTCACCATCTTAGCTGTAGAGGGTGCAGCATCACTGGCCCATGTGAAAGCCAAACTGGTGGCCCTGCTGCTCAGAGCTTGTGCTCCCAAGCCAACTCTTAACCAACTGAGGCACTCGGCCAGCCCTGGGTACTGTTTTTTCTGTGGAATTCAGCCAGTAGTATAATTACTAAATCTTGGGCTATATACGTACATAATTTCTGTAAGACCTTCTTCCACAAAACCTTTAAATGGCTTCCCATACTATTTAGAGTAAAATGCAAAGTATTCAGACACATACAATGTCACTCTTATCTGCCATCATTTATGACTTTTGTTTCATTTCCTTTTACTTCCCTTGTAACTTTCGACTTCCTCAGATCTAGCCACACTAACATTGCTAGTCCTTAAACATATTAAGTATGCTTTTAATTCATGTCTTTGTGCTTGTTTTAACTGCCTGGGACTCTCTTCTCCTGGATATGCACACAGTTTATCCCTCACGGGTCTTCGCTCAAATGTATCCTTCTCAATAAAATCTTACATAGCCACCAAATTTAAAATTGTAACTATTCCTTTTTCCTCCTAGCTATACCCTCACCTGTATTCTGTCCTTTTCTTCTCCATATAATTTTACTGTTTAATCATTTGTTGTCTTTTTTCTCCATTAAACTGCAAGCTTAATGAAGACAAATATTTTTACATGTTTTTTTCACTCACTGTTGATTTCACCAGCAACTAAAATAGTTTCTGGCCCATTGTAAACACTCAAATATTGTTAACTGAAACACTGCCAGATTCATCTATAGAATGACTATACCAGTGTTTATTACTATGAGTGACATGAAGATTCTCATTTTCCTAATTCTAGTTAAATATTTGTTAATACATGACTTTCTAATTTTTTTCAATCTGATGGATATAAAGTGTTATATTTTTGTTTTGATATTATTTTTTCTAATTACTATTGACAGAATATTTTCTTCTATTTCCTTCTATATTTGTTGGTTGTTTGAATTTTCCCCTTTGTGGATTTTCAACTCATTATCTTTCTCATTTTTTTAACTGGATTTCTCATTTGTATTTTTGATTACCAAAGTTCTTTGATTATCTGACTATTCTAGACATTAATCTCATCAGGTTTTGACATTGAAATCTGTTACCCATCTGATCCAAGGTGTCCTTCTGTTAATTTTATTTATGGTGTCCTTGGTGGAAAAATAATCAATTATTTTGATGTAGTCAGATTTTTTGGTTTGTTTATATTTTTTCTTTTCAAATAAACTTCATTGAGGTGTAATTTATATGCAGTAAAATGCATCTTTAGAGTTAAAAGGTTTTGACAAATAAACACCTGTAAGCACACACAATTAAGATATAATACATGTTCATCACTTCAAGAGTTCTCTCATTTTTTAAAGTCACTATCTCACCCCTGGTCTCAGGAAACCACTGATCTGTTCTCTGTTACTGTAGATTAATTTAGTGTGTTCTAGAAATTCATATACATAGAATCATATAATATGTACCTTTATATAGTACTTTTCTCAGTATGACTTATTTCATTTAGCATAATGTCATCTAGATCCACCCAAGTTGTTGCAAATGATTATATGTTTTCTCTGAATCTACTAAGATAATCATGTCACTTTTGTGTTTCTAATATAAGGTAAAAAGTCTTACACAATATTTATGCATTATTTTAATACATTGTTTAATTCAGTAGGCTTACTGTTTATTTACAATCTCTGCATCTATGTTCATAAATAAAAGGGGCCTATCATTTTCTCTTTTTTTGTACTATCTTTACCTGAATTTTGGAACCAATATTACATTTCTTGCATAATTTGACTTGGAAAAATATCTGCACTTGTATGTTGTATAAAACAAAGATTATCTCTTTCTTGAATTCACTTGTAAGTTATCAAGTCTTTGGATTTTTTGAGGAGGGATGAGGAATCTGTGGGCAATAACAAATAATATGATATCTCTGTCATTAGAGTCCCAGAAAAAGAGAAGAAAGAATGGAGTTGAAAAAATACTTGAAATATGACCAAAAACTTCTCAAATTTAGCAAAAGACACAAACTTGTATATTCAAGAGGCTGGGTGAACCACAAACAAAATGAACCCCATAAATGTATGTTGAGACACATAAAATCAAACATTTGAAAACTAAAGGCATGGAAAATAATCTTAAAAGCAGACAGAAAGAAACTATACATTACCTATATGAGAAAAATAATTTGAATGACAACAGATTTCTCATCAGAAATCATGGAGGCCATGAGGAAGTGACACAACATTTTTCAAGTCAGGAAAGGAAAGACTGTCACTCCAGAATTCTA
>NW_017731813.1:852983-856555 GCF_001890085.2 Hipposideros armiger | reverse complement strand
ACTGATAACAAAAGATGAATACAAGTCAAATGTATATATTTTTGTAATTCCCGGTATATAAGAAACTCATACAACTCAACAACAAAAAGACAAACAATCCAATTAAAAAATGGGCAGAGGACATGAACAGAAACTTCCCCCAAGAAAACATAATGGGCCAACAGATATATGAAAAAATGCTCAACTTCACTAGCTTTTAGGGAAATGCAAATCAAAACCACAATGAGATATCACCTCAAACCTGTTAGAATGGCTATCATCAACAAGACAATAATAATAACAAGTGTTGGAAAAGCTGTGGGAAAAGGGAACCCTCATACACTGTTGGTGGGAATGAAGACTGGTGCAACCTCAATGAAAGGCAGTGCAGAGGTGCCTCAAAAAAGTAAGAATATAATTGCAGAAAATTAAAAATATAATTTGGGTATATGCCTCTCCTGGTATATACCCCAAAAATCTAAAAACATTTATTCGTAAAGATATATGTACTCTGATGTTCATTGCACCTTTATTTATGGTGGCCAAGATATGGAAACAACCAAAGTGTCCTTTGATAGATGATTGGATAAAGATGTGGTATATATACACAATGGAATACTACTCTGCCACAAGAAAAGATGAAATAGTGCCATTTGTGACAACATGGATAAGATTATTATGCTAAGCAAAATAAGTCAGACAGAAAAAGTCAAGAACCATATAACTTCACTCATATGTGGGATATAAAACTGAAAGCAACAAAGGAACAAGACAAACAAATAAATATACAAAAACTCATAGACACAGACAACAGTTTAGTGGTTACCAGAGGGTAAGGGGGGAGATGGTAGAAAAGGATAAAGGGGGTCAATTATATGGTGATGAAAGAAGAACTGACTCTGGCTTGTGAGCACACAATGTGATATATAGATGATGTATTATACAATTGCACAATTGAGGTCTATGTAATTTTACCATTGTCATCCCAATGAATTTAATTTTAAAAAAGAAAAAAAACATGAAAAAGAACCAGTCAGAAATAAAGAATACAATAACTGAAATCAGGTATACACTNCAAAATCCTGAGCAATATTACAAACAGACAAACAGAAACAAAGAATGGCAACCCCTACACAAAATAGGGCACTATACACTTAAACATAAAATAAAGGGTTATTAAAAAAAACTTAAAAAAAGGAAAAAGAAGAAAAAGACAACTTGCTGCTGCAACTCAGAAATCAACTCAAAGCAAAAGGGATAACTTGTGACAACAAAAACATAAAAGAGGAGCGAGTAAGGTCTGAATCTGAAAGGAGAAATGGAGATACGAAGCACACTGAATAAAAAGAACTATTGTATATGTGAAATTGTTTTTACATAAATTTAATGGTAACCACTAAAAAAAATCCATAATTTAGATATATAACATAACAAAAGAAGAAACAGGGAAAAATCACAGAATGCCACCACACTAAAATAACACACAGCAACAAAAAGGCAAAGAAACAATGGAGACACTGAGCCACCACAAAACAAAAGGCAAAATAGATAATGGAAATCCTCATATATTGATAATGACCCTAAAGGTAAATGGACTGAAATCACCAATAAAAAAGGCACAGACTAACAGATTGGATGAAAAAACAAAATGCAACACCATATGCCACCTCCAAGAGAAGCATCTCAGCTACAAGGACAAATACAGGCTTAAAGTCAAAGGGTGAAATTGACACTCTAAGCAAATGGTATCCAGAGAAAAGAAGGTGTAGTCATACTTATATCAGATGAAACTGACTTCAGGATAAAAAAGGTAACAAGAGACAAAGATGGACATTTCATAATGATATAGAAGACAATATAACAAGAAGACATAACAGTCATCAGTATTTATGCCCCAAATCAGGGAGCACCGAAAAATACAAAGCAACTACTAACAGAACTAAAGGGAGAAACTGACCAAAACACAATTATAATAGGGGACCTAAATACATCATTGACAGCTATGGACAGATCATTTGAACAGAAAATAAATAAGAAAATATCAGCCTTAAATGACACATTAGACCAAATGGAGGTAATTGACATTTATAGAGCACGTCATCCTAGAACACCAGACTATACATTCTTTTCTAGTGTACATGGAACATTCTCAAGGATAGACCATATGCTGGGACATAAAACCAGCCTCAGAAAATTTAAGATTGAAATCATACCAAGCATATTCTCTGGTCACAAGTCTTTGAAGTTAGATATTAACTGCAAAACAACAAAAAAAGCAGGAAAAACCACAAATATGTGGAGATTAAACAACATGCTTTTGAAGAACAACTGGGTCAAAGAAGAAAAAGAAGAAATCAAAAGATCCATAGAAACAAATGAGAATGAAAATATAACCTATCAAAATTATTGGGATGCAGTGAAAGCAATAATAAGAGAGAATTTTATATCATTACAGACCTATTTCAAGAAAGAAGAAAAATCCCAGATAAACAACCTAATATTACAATTTAAGGAACTAGAGAAAGGAAAAATGAAACACAAAGTCAGCAGAAGGAAGGAAATAATAAAAATCAGAGCAGAATGAAATGAAATAGAGAAAAAAAGACCATAGAAAAAATTAATGTGACAAAGAGCTGGTTCTTTGAAAAGAGTAATAAAATTGACAAAACTTTAACTAGACTCACTAAGATAAAAAAAGAAAAGACACAAGTAAACAAAATCAGAAATTACCACAGATGCCACAGAAATACAAAGGATTATTCAAGAATACTATGAAGGGCTATATGCCACCAAATTCAATAACCTAGAAGAAATAAGCAAGTTCTTAGAAACATGTAGCTATCCTAGGCTGAATAATGACGAATTGGAAAATCTAAATAGACCAATCAACAATAAGGAAATTGAATCAGTCATCCAAAACCTTCCCAAAAGCAAATGTCCAGGACCAGATGGCTTCCCTAGTGAATTCTATCAAACATTCAAAGAGGATTTAACACCTGTCCTCCTCAAATTCTTTCAAAAAATTGAAGAAGAGTTGATACTTCCTAACTCTTTTTATGAGGCCAACATTACCCTGATACCAAAACCTGGTAGGGTAACACAAAAAAAGAAAATTACAGACCAATATCTCTGATGAATACAGATGCAGAAATCCTAAATAAAACCCTAGCAAATAGAATGCAACAATGCATTAAAAAGATTATACATCATGACCAAGTGGGGTTCATCCAAGGGGCACAAAGATGGTTCAACATACACAAATCAATCAATGTGATACACCACACAAACAAAATAAAAGACAAAAATCATATGATTACATCAATAGGCGCAGAAAAAGCATTTGACAAGGTACAATATTCATTCATGATAAAAACATTTAATAAAATGAGTATAGAAGGAAAATACCTTAGCATTAAAGGCCATATATGAAAAACCCTCAGCTAATTTCATAATTAATGGTGAAATACTGAAGCCCTTCACTCTACGTTCAGGAACAAGACAGGGTTTTCCCCTATCACCACTACTATTCAACAAAGTATTAGAAGTCTGAGCCAGATCAGTTAGGCAAGAGAAAGAAATAAAAGGCATCCGAA
>NW_017731813.1:850615-851609 GCF_001890085.2 Hipposideros armiger | reverse complement strand
ATAGGAATAAATGTAACCGAGGAAATAAAAGACTCGTGCTCAGAAAATTATACAACATTGAAGAGAGAAATTAAAGAAGGTACAAATAAAAGGAAATATATACCATATTCTTGGATGGAAAGAATTAATATAGTCAAAATGTGCATACTACCCAAGCAATATATAGATTCAATGCAATCCCTGTCAAAGTACCAATGACATTTTTCGTAGAACTAAAACAAGTAATCCTAAAATTTATATGGAACAATAAAAGACCCCAAATAGCCATGGCAATCCTGAGAATTAAGAACAAAGTGGGATGTAACGTGCTACCTAATATCAAATTACACTACAAGGCGATAGTAATCAAAACAGCATGGTATTGGCATAAAAACAGACACAGAGATCAGTGGAATAGAATAGAGAGCCCAGAAATAAGTCCATGCCCATATGGTCATTTAATCTATGATAAAGGAAGCAAGAACTTCACTGGGGTAAAAACAATCTATTTAATAAACGGGGCTGGGAAAACTGGACAGGTACAAGTTAAAAAAATGAAACTGGACTACTTTCTTATGTCATATGTAAGAATAAAGTCAAAATGGATTAAAGACTTAAATGTTAGACCTGAAACCATGAAACTCCTAGAGGAAAATATAGGAAGTAAAGTCGCAGACATTACCCTTAGTAATATTTTTATTGATATATCCCCTTGGGCAAGGGAAGCAAAAGGAAAATAAACAAATGGGAATATTGTATATATCTTCATACAACACCAAAAAAACAAACAACCCAATTAAAAAATGGGCAGAGGACATGAAGAGAAATTTCTCTAAAGAGAACATACAGATGGCCAACAGACATATGAAAAGATACTCAATGTCACTGATCATCATTGAAATGCAAATAAAAACCACAATAAGATACCAATGAGAACAAGTGGTGATGAGGATGTGGCGTAAAGGGAACCCTCATGCACTGTTGATGGGATTGCACATTGGTGGAAAACAGTATG
>NW_017731813.1:842043-847861 GCF_001890085.2 Hipposideros armiger | reverse complement strand
AAAAGAAAAGAAAAGAAAGAAAGAAAAAGAAAACTCCTTGCATTAACACAGTGCATTGACATGTTACTAAATCTAAGGAATTTTGAAAGATAAATTCCCAGACTTTATCCAAGTCATGAAACAAATTCTTCAAACACAAGCTGCCAAGCTCATCAACTTGCTCAGATCCCTGCAACTTTGGTCTCACCAAACTGCTTGCTTAGCTTCTCCATTGGCTGCTTAATCCTTCGAGGCTGATGGGCGGGGTTGGCAGGGGGAGTCTGGAGGGGACAGTTCAACAAGCTCAGAGCATTGGCCCTTCTTGGAAGATCAGACTTCTGGAATCGATTTGGGTCCAGAATTGCATTACCCAAAGAATGTGGAGTATGCACAGTCCTTGATGGCTTGTGAACCACACTTCCTGAAGCTGGCCACCAGCCAGAGCTGAGGCCATCAACATCTTAAAAATGAATTCTTTATGAGACAAAGAACAATCTACCCAATTTCTGAAATCACTGAAGTGGAAAGCTTGTGTGTAAGTAAGCTAAAACTTGGTCGACATTTAGACTTCTTTGTATTTCTAGTATATGGAGGATCAAATGTCACCCCAAAAAAGTCTTTTCCTTTCCACAAGCAGGCATCATAAGGTATTGAATAGGCTGGGAATGTATCTTGCTAAAATTTAACTGCTTTACTGAGAAGTCGGTTTCTGTCAAAAATATTACCCACTAACTGCACAAAAGACAGGACAGGCAAAACTAAATGTGGTTAGGAAAGATAAAGAGAAGTATTGATTCTATCTCTCCAAGAACTTTGGCTAGAGGGCAAGATGAGATGCATATCTGTGAAGGATTCTTAAAAATTAAAAAAAAGCAATAGTTGGGAGGGGTATCCTATAGAGTTTTTAAAGGAATGGGTGAATTGTGGAGACATAGTTAGAAACAAGGAGAACATTCCAGCTGTTAATAAACTATGAGCTGCCCACTCAGAAGCAGGAGCCAGTAAAATCAGTTGTAAGTGACCTGGCTGGAGTAGAAAATCCTAACCTGAGAGTATGGAGAGATAAGCATGAGGGCAGGGGGTGGAAAAACAGCCATGTCGGGAGCTTAATTTTGCCTTATTATTGCAAGTAGATTTTAATTATGTTATGATTGTTTTCTTACTCACTATTTAGACAAGGAGTATTTTCACCTGGTATCTTTCAGATTATCTTATTGCATTTCTATCTCTTGTTTAGATCATTTCCTTGAAAATCAAAGTTGTAGCCCTGGAATGTGCTATTGGCCCATAAAAGTAACTTCTGGCTTTCAAATTTTACAAGACCATATATGTCATCACACTAAGTAGCTCTCCTTTATCCAAGGAGGGAAGTATATCTTCTGTCAAATGATGTATGCAGAATCATGGGTCAGACTTCTGTCCCAATAATTGTGTAATTGATTAACTAGCACTCTATAAGCAAATCTGACAGTTTCATTCCCCCACTATCAAATCTTGGAAAAGTACACGATAATGATAGTAATACTTTACTATCAATGCACATTTTCACATGTATTTCCTACTGAATTCTCCTTTCTACTTATGAAGAAGTCTAAGAAAAATCTACCTGAAAAGTAAGTATCTTGTATTTCTCAGTGTCAGAATTACACATCTATTTAGTCAATTTCTTAGCATATCAGTAATAAAAAGTAGCATTCTCAATGTGTATTAATTGCAATTCTGGTGAGGACAATGTTTCTAAGTGAGCCCTAATATTAATCCCAGTGAGTTGAATCATACTAATTACATGGGAACTTACAGCCAGCCTGAAAAAATCACTCTCAATTGAATGACTTTTTTTTATTTCTACTTTCTAAAATAACACAAGGACTATTATTCTTTTACCCTGTTTCTAAACAGACTTTAATCAATAAAATCATCTTGAGTATAAATTTTTTGAGGATATAGAAAATGTCTAGCATAGTCCTTTAATGAACAAATGAATAATTGAGTAAATAAATGAATAAATAAATGATTTTTTTAAAAGAAACTCTTTTTTCCTTAGTCAGGGATAGGCCAATCAATATGAAATGTTTGGAGATTGTAGTAAATAAAACTGGTTAAACTACTCAGTTTATTTTAAGGTGGTGTTAACAAGAGTATTGAAGAAAATCATCAGTCCACTTTGTCAGAAATCAAGGTGATTGTAATGGTTATCATCATTGACTACTGCAAACTGGTTCAATTAACTTTCCATTGAGCAATATGTTCCAAGGCTTTCAAAAGACCCCAGCAAGGAGTGCCCCTTAAAGATAATCTGATTCAGCCTATGCATTTAGAAGGAAGAAACAAAGGTCCAAGTAGGTGCTATAATTTGCCCAATGGAACTTATTTATGGCAGAGCATGAAGAGTCTCCTCCTCTCCACCCAGCTAATGTTCCTTCTACTGCATCGTGCCTCCATGCTATGAACTCACTGGAAGAAAGAACAGCCAGTCCAAGGTGGAATGATGAGCCCAGGATGCTGGACCCAAAGGATTATATACAAAAGGCTGAGCTGGTGTAATTCAGGAGCAATTGAGCAGTTACTGAGGAATGTTATAAGCTAGGGTGCAAAAACCTCTGAGACCCCTATCCAGGTGAAGTAAAATGTAGGAAAAACTTTGTTGGTAGAAGCATGGAGAGGGAACATTGTTTAAATTAGGTCAGTACCTCAACTGCTGCAAGGATCTGTGCAAATGCAGCAATGTTTGAGGAATTTGAGTTACTTCTGCAGTAAGCTGAGAGAAGGATAAAATGACTCATGAGATCTTTATTGCAAACATTACTGAGATGCCATGATTTCCACTGATGCCAGAGCAAAAATAAAACTAAGGACCACAAAGAAATGACAGGATGCTCAGATCCAAGAAGAACAAAAAGGACAAAAGGACAGAGAATTGTCAGGAGTTGTTTAAAGAGAAAAAATCTTTACCCTATCGTCAAGGATAGAAAATCACAAAGAAGAGAAAAGAGATTGTGTTAAGGTTTATCTTGACACATTACTGAGGCAGATAAAGGCAAGAGGACTGTGTAAAAGAGGATTAAACAATTTTCATAGCATGAAAAATGGGGGCCGAAGTGGAATGTAAAGGAAAGGTTTTAAATCTCAGGCCAGAGTTTGGGAGATAGAGTATCTGAATATCCCATGGGGAGGAACCAGCATTCCAAGGGGTGAGGTCAACAGAATCATGGGACAAGAAGGACTGCTGTCCATAGTCACCTCATCCAAACCCCTGGTTAGAAATATTAAATTTCAAGTTGTGCCTATAGGCATAACAGCAGAATATAAACCAAAAAAGAAAAAGGAGGCTTTTCCTTAAAGTGAAATGAGCTAAATCAGGTGGCTAGGGCGTCTTTCTTCATCCATACTGTGGTAGAATTGACAAGGGTAAAAAAATTATAGACATTCTGATTATCTTATTTCATTTCTATCTCATGTTTGGATCATTTCCTTCAAAAGCAAAGTTGTAGCCCTTGAATGTGCTATTGGCCCATAAAAGTTAACTTCTGGCTTTCAAATTCTATAATACCATACATGTCACCACACTAAATAGCTCTCCTTCATCCAAGGAGGGAAGTATATCTCCTGACTCAGGTGATGTATGCAGAATCATGGGTCAGACATTCAGGAACCAGGGTTGACCAGTTTAACTAAAATGGCTCAGAAACAGTTTGATTACCATGTGTATAAACACAGCTTTGGTTAATTATCTAGATGTTTGGGCTACATCAAGTCAAACATATGAAGAATTAGAAATATCAAAATAATTGACAAGATTATTTTTTTCTTTGAATTTCTCTTCAAATGCTTTGGCATCAACATCTTTAGAGTCAAGGAAGAAAAGTATGAAGAAAGTAAATTTATAGTAAGAAGTAAAATTATGCTTCTCCTTTTTTTTAGATTTGGTGTTATACTATGAGCCAGAGTTACGGCTATCTGTTTACAGGTAAAAGAAAGTATAGTATTTAAGGCATTATGTGAGAAATCTCCTTCAAGTTAACTTAGTGTGATCTCATCTATTTGATTTATCAGAAACAAGCGTATTGAGGCAAATGAACATATGTATACATGATCCAATATAGATAATTCCAGCTTCATTCTTTGTATGGGAAGTGGTTCAGAATTTAGAATTTGACGTCAAATAGACTTTGAATCATAGTACTCTTTTGTGTCCAAAGGCAAATTGCTTAACTTCTCTGAACCTCAGTCAATACATCTTTAAAAAATGGGGATGGAGTGTAGCATAACTTTATGATTATTATGAGCATTAACTGAAACCACACATATATAGCATATAATATATTGGGCTGCCAGAAAAGTCATGACACAATTTTGCAAGGAAAAACATAGAAAAAATACATCATGACTTATCCGATAACCCAATAGTACCTGGGACACAGTAGGCGCTTGGTAAATATTAGTTGTGACATAAACAAGGTTGGATTGAATTGAAGGAGATTAAGACTTCCAGACAGGTTTTGTTTGTTTGTTTGTTTCTTTTTTATTATACAAGAGATGTTTCTATCTCATAGAGCACTGGGCTACATAACCTCTAAGGACCACTCCAATTATAAAGTTCCAAGTGATTATTATTTTATAATTAAATGTCTGAAGTCATTTTTTCCCCTATCAGTTGTTCAATCATTATTAATTTGTTATGAGAAGACACCCAACAAGTGCTGAACCAAGTGTGGGACCATTGCAGGCATGACAGTGAAGAAGAAGGAAGAAAGAGTGCTCACTGCATACAGGTCAGCAAATGCATAAATCAAGATGTGGTAAGTCATCATCTTGTACATGCACACAAAATAATGACTCTGTGTTTGGTATTTTGTATGTATTATCTCACTTAAATCTCATAACCCTGATAGGTACACACATTATCCCCATTTCACAGGAACGGAAGCGTAGGCTTGAAGAGATTTTAAAATTTACCTGAGCTAGGAAGTGGTGTAAATCCAGGCTCTCAAACCTGTGTTTAAGCACTTCCTTACCTGCCTGTCATGCTTCTTTCTCCAGCCTTTTGAGAGGATAAATACCACATTGCTTTTTTAATTCTTTTTTTCTAATTTAATTTATGCAGCATTATGAACAAATATTATGTTCATAATCACAAGAATATAGATTAATGCCTTTGTAAAGTGGAAAATCAGCAAGTACTATGAATGAAGTAATGCATTAGAAAACTAGCTTCTGATCATATTGAGCACTAAGAAATGTGTAGGTCATTTAAAATCTCTGGTTTAAAATATAGTTTTAGTGTTTTACCTCTAAAATTTATTTCATCTTCACAAAGTGACTCAGACTAAGAGTGGTTTCCTCCTGGATTCAAGGTATAATTTTGCTTACCATCATAAAATGTCTGGGACTACTCTTTGGTATTGACCCAGAAGGACCAGTAAAAGAGAGCATTATCTCGTTTAAAACTCCAATACTTGGCATACTCTTTTCTTTTTGACACCTTTGCTTTTGGGATTTCATCCACTGCTTTGGATCCTAAATATCTCTATCTCTACCCAGTCTCATCTTATAATTAGAATACAGTTAATGGAGCAATTGCACAACAAAAGTCATCTGCTTTGTCTGTCTAATGCTGAGGACTCACTTTGGAATCAAAGATATTATTAAATTTCTGACTTCTCTACCTAAGACTGGCAGTCCTTGGCATCTCTGAGAAACCATAGCATAATACTATTAATGGTGATCAAATCATTTCATACTATTAAGGAGAATACAAACTCATTTCCAAAGTTGGTCGTGGGAGGATGTGGAGGGGAAGAATTTATCTTAATCAACAATTATCAATGTTCTTTTCCCA
>NW_017731813.1:798662-841418 GCF_001890085.2 Hipposideros armiger | reverse complement strand
AAAAAAAAAAAAAAGTTATAGCTTTCAAATTCCCCCAGTGGAAAATTGTCTAAATCTGGCTTATGAATACACAGCAATGTTAAATTGAACTGTCTGAACTTGTTGTTAGGTTAAAGCTGATGAACAGGCCAATCCCTTACATTGTCAATTTGAAAAGGACTAACACTCATTCTTAGTACAAGGCAATTTTCTGACTCTGGTAATTGACTACATGGAAGGTCAAACGATATCACTTTCCCCCCCAAATTCTGATAATACCAAATGATTTCCCCCAAGAGGTGCTGAAAGAAGGAAAATAGAAAATGCCACAGGTATTACATAGAATAAATTTGAAAGTCAATATTTCAACTATTGCCACACTTAAGAGGAGTTTATTCACGTTTTTTAGATGTTATTGATCACTTACTTTGTGCCAGGTGATACAGATAGTGCATGCTATTCTTGCCTCAAATTCACAGTGACCTGAAGTAGATGATGGAATAATCAGACAATTGTAATTTTGAGTTGAGTACTCAGCAAAACCCAATACTCCCCCAAAGAGTTGGACAAAGTCTAACTTGAGGAATCAGCTCATACCAGCTCCTTGAACAGTTGAATCTGCAACAGGAAACCACAAGATTAGAGGTAAAACTTTGTTCAGACATCTGTTTAACAACTACTTAAGCCATCAGAGGCCCATAGGAGAAAGCTGGAGCTGTGTTAGAGAGCCTGCTGCCAAAGCTTCTTGCTGACTCTGTCTGTGTCATCAGTATTAACATCACACCTCCTCAGCATCTCAGAACAGTGCTCAATTCTGACATTTTCGCACTAAGAGCAAGTCAGACACAGAAAGTAATATTTGTGTTGCTGACAAGTCAACCTCTTGTAACTATCTTACATCAATCAGTCTGCTGTGTTTTTCCTACAGCAACCCTCAGTTTGAATCACAGGCAGTTGAAAAAGAAGCCAGGAAGTAACCCTCATGCCATGGAGTCCATCCACAGGAGATGAGTAATTTGCAAAGAAATATTAGGTATTCTGAATGTCCTCATCCCATCCTCTCCTACTTTCGTATTTCTAGTTTAGCCAGCCCATGCATTTGATTTCTCCACACCCTTTGCCCTGATGAAGAAAAGCCTAGAGAAGTTTGTTTTACTGTTCTCCTCAAGGACACTTCATCCTTCGCTTCCAATCTTCTAGTTCTTCAGTCAGGAAATCATTACTTTGCTTCCTTGTGTCCCATTAAAAGTTTTCCCTTCACAGCTTTATTTTTCTCTCTTTTTTTTCAAGATAATCCCCTCAGGTCCATGAAAGGCTGCTTCAAATTCTTGGGAATGTTTGAATAGTGATTAAAAAGACCCGATGCATAAGAATCTCTTTAGGGGGCCTGCCAAGTGGTTCAGTTGATTGAGGGCATGAGCTCTGAGCAACAGGGTCACTGGTTTGATTCCCACATGGGCCAGTGAGCTGCGCGCCCCAGCTGAGCGGCGGTGAGCTGCCGATGGGCGGCCAGATGGCGACTGGACTTAGAGCTGAGCTAACTGCACCCTTCACAGCTAAGACTGAAGGACAACGACTTGGCTGTTCCTCTTCCTCCATTCCCCAACAATGTTCCTCTTCCTCAATTCCCCAATAAAATCTTTAAAAAAAAAAATCTCTTTAGAAGACACCAAAGAGAAGATGTCTGCCAACTTCAAAATGTACAAAACATTGTTCTTCCTCTTCAAGCTAAAATGTTTCATACTTCACCATCTTACAATTTCTATGACTATTACAAAAAGAACTCAAGTTTTATATCTATTTTAAATGTTTATTTTTTTAAATTTCTGAACATAAAGGTAAAACCATCAATAATCCTATCCTTCAGAGATAATCAACTATTGATAAAATTCTGATAGCCCTGTAATAAAAATTCATGTTGAAGACAAAGAGGGATCAAGTAACGCATGTTGCAAAGAAAGCTAAAATTATTTGGGGTCCAGCACTTCCTCAGGGCCTCTAATTTTCTCACATACACACAAAACCAACAACACACTGCATAGACTGGTGAGTGTATAAGCAAATTACTAAGAGGAAGAAAGATGTGGGTCAGGATTCAAAGAGTTGACTAGAATTGTGGTTCATAGATCTCAAGGGAAGTGTGTGGCTTTTTTTCTCCCTTTCCTTTGGAGTGGGAGACCTACTCTCCCCACGGAGCCAATGGACGAAGCACCAGTGGCTTTGAGAAAGGAAGAAGAAAAAAAATAGTCCCTTGGGCTTGCTGTGACTAGAGAGAGAATGATTGAAGGTGAGCAGTAAATTCAAAATAAAATTTAAATTTTAAAAGAAATTAAATTCTAGACAAGACTGCATTAACCAATAACAGAAAGTGAAGAGAAGCAGTATCTGTCCAAGACATTGTTGCAAGGTAAGAAATGGAAGTTTGAACATTGCCATATTAAGATTTTTAATGCTCTTGAGAGAGCTTTTGAACACAGAAAATATTATTTTCAGTTTTAAAAATCTGACTGATATTAAATTTATTTAAATTATAAATTCAAAAACCTCATTAAATTCAAGTTACAAATTGTATTAGTCATTTGTGCATCTGATAAGATTTGATGACTTTTAAGTGTCTCTAAATAATGTTTGATCCCTTATAAATGTAGTTAATTGACACTTCAAATATGTTAAACGAAATTTGTAGATGTAGTATATTCTAATTCCTTTTTAATATATAGTCGTATAACTCTACAAACAGAATCTTTATGAGTACTAACTCATATATCTTAAATAATTCTTATAAATTAAAAATATAGTGACCCTAAAATCCTCTTGTTGTCCCAATATTTTCTTTGCATGAGACTTCAACTTAAACCCACAAGTGTAAATTAATTACTGAATTATATTATTTAAATATAAGTTATAAGGCTATTAATCTAACAAATTCTATACAACATGTAAAGTTTATGAAATATATAAGCAGATTCCTTATTATTATAAATACACTTATATTGTGATTCTTATTCTTTTATATACTTAATTTAACATTGCCCTGGGATTAAAAGATGGGCCATCAGTCAAGAAGACAGCTACTTGAGGTAGTCTACCCATGAAGCAAAGATGCCACCCTAATTAACTGAAATTACTTATAACCAGAGCTTTTGGTCTGCTGGAAATCATAGAGCCCTGGATTTCTGAGGAAAATTCTTCTCACCCACTTCAATGATATGTAACACTAGCCCTTCTTGTAGTATTATAAAATGTTTTTGATTCTGTCTACTTTCAGAAATGTACAACTTCCTCCTAGACTAAACACTTGATTAGAATTTTTATTTTTCTTGCTCTCAATTTATGGACATGTATTTTTTATCTGACTCTAAAGACCTTTGTGCTTGATGGGATACTCAGATAAGTAAACGTATTTTCTACTTGTTTAATGTGAAAGATTAAATTTTTTCTAATTGTAGATTCATTGATTTTTTTTCCTACTAGTTCTGTCCATTTTAACTTCATATGCTTTAAGACTAAGTTATTAGGTACACGTAAATTTTATTTTATTTTATTTATTTATTTATTTTAAAAGATTTTATTGAAAAATTGGGGGAGGGGAATAGCGTTGGGGAATCAGGGAAGGGGAGCAGACAAGTTGCTGTCCTTTTTGTTCTTCAGTCTAGTTGTGGAGGATGTCGCTTCACTGGCCCATGTTGGTATTATCATTGCGCTCTCCTCAGGTGAGGCAGCCGCTCGCTGGCTATTGGACTGCAGCTCACAAAAGCTCACGCCCACTGCTGGCCAGCCCCATTGCAACCAGCTCCAGGTCGAGCTGCTGTTCACCATCTTAGCTGTAGAGGGTGCAGCGTCACTGGTCCACATGTGGGATCCAAACCTGGGTCCTTCTACTCAGAGCTGGCATCCCAAGCCAACTCCTAACCAATGCATCACTTGGCCAGCCTGGTACATGTAAATTTTAAATTGTTATATCTTCATAGTGAATTTAAATTTTTTCCAAAGGAATGCTCTTTATCTCTAACATTACCTTCTAACTTAAAGTCTACGTTGATGATATTAACAAAGTATACATTTGTACTTTTGATTTGCATTACATGATTTACATGGTATATCTTTTTCCAAGATTTTATTTATTTAAACAAAATTTTATTTTCAGTTACAGTTGACATTCAATGTTATTTTATATTAGTTTCGGGTGTACAACAAGCATAGCAAGCATAGAGGTTAAACATTTATATGATGTATACAGTGATCCCCCTGATTAGCCTAGTACCCACCTGGTACTATACATAATTGTTGCAACATTATTAACTATATTGCCTATACTGTACTTTACATTCCAATGACTATTTTGTAACTACTAATTTGTACTTCCTAACCCCTTCACCTTTTTCACCCAGCTGTCCATCCCCCTCCCCACTGGCAGCCATCAGTTTGTTTTATGTATCTATGAGTCTGTTTCTGTTTTGTTTGTTTGTTTGCTTGTTTTCTTCTTTATATTCCACATAGATCATGTGGTATTTGCCTTTCTCAGTCTGACTTATTTCACTTAGCATAATACTTTTAGATCTCTCCATGTTGTAAAAAATGGTAAGATTTCATTCTTTTTATGGCCAAGTAATACTCCATTGTTTATATATACCACAATTTCTTTATCCAATTGTCTATTGGTGGGCACATGGGTTGCTTCCACATCTTGGCTATTGTAAGTAGTGCTGCAATGAACACAGAGGTGCATATAACTTTTCAAATTTCTTCAAATAATACTAAGAAGTGGAATTGCTGGGTCATATGGTAGTTCTATTTTTAATTTTTTTGAGAAAACTCCAAACCATTTTCCATAGTGGTTGTACAATTTTCCAAGCTTTTAATTTAATTTTTTAATACCCTTATTTTAAATGTGTCTCTTCTACACACAGAACATTTAAATTTGTTTTAATTTGGAAAATTTAATCCATTTTCATTTAATGTAATTACTGATGTATTTGGGTTTAAATATTACATCTATTTTTACTTAATTTTTCTTATTTTTGTCCTGCTTGCTTTTATTTTTTCTCTCTCTTTCTCTCTTCTTTTTTTATATCCTTTGGTAGATCATTTCATTCCTTTCTTATGTTTAATAGTTACATACTGTTGGGTTATTGGAAAAGTCATGAAGTATTTTTCTATGTTTTTCATTGCAAAAATGTGTTATGACTTTTCCAACAACCCAATATATTTCTTTAAATAATGTACACTGTCTACAACTTGCTAAAAGTCATACAACCTCAACATTTGTGAGACGATCCTACAAAAGATAGTCTTCAACTGACTATTTAATGACTTTTCCAAAAACAGTACATTATATGTTTATGAAAAATTATTTTCATAGAATACCTTGAATCCTGGAACCATGACTCTTTGTTTGTAATCTTACATCACTTGTATACAGTAGAAAAGCAATAAAATTATATTAAATTGAGTTCAAAGAAATGTGTGATGAATTGGCAATTTGTACTAAACAATTTATACTTGTCTATTTTCAGATGGGGTCAGTGGAACTCATTAGAAGTATGTCTGGCTCAGGATTATCTGGATTATCTGAAACCAAGATATCATCTGGAACCAAGAAAGTGCTTTGCATAAGCAATCATAATGAATGAAAATGGAAAAAAGTAATTCAAATGACTGCTACCAAACCATATGTCAGAGAAAATCAAGTTGAGGTTTTCTTATTAGTTAAGACTCAATGCTAAGAATAAAAAAGAACCAAGCATCCTATTTCTAATTTCAAAGAATTATTGGGGAGAAATATGACACCTACCACCCTAAGTGTTACCAAAATGTGCCAATTCAGAGGACCAGCCATACTACAAGCCAACACCTCTATTAAGCCCTGTCAATATGAGAAGAGAACTTAGTAAAATAAGTTGTTTGGTTCATTGCAGGGCTTGTGAAGAGGAACTCTTCCTTGCCTAATCTTAGAGGAATTTCTTCCCCTATACCCAAGAGAGAATCAGTTTGTAAAGTTTGAGGATGTCAGCAATAGGGGAAGACTGGTATTTTATTCTGTGGATGGACATCTACTTCACCAGAAAACATCTGGATGCAATAGAAACAAGACCTGAGGTTAGATGACATAGCAGGAGACTACCAATGATGAGTGGGGAAAGGATTTGTCATTCTTTGTTCGCAGTTTTGGAGAGACTAAAAAATTAATCTCTTACAAGCATAAACTCTAAGTATAGACTACAGAGAGTTGAAGAGATTAAGGGCTACAATCTCTCCACACCTGCAGAGCAGGTTGAGAACGACACATCAAAACATAATGCCACCTTCTGGGAGTCAGCAGGAAGATGAGGCCAAATCTTATAAGACATCACCAATGACTAAGGAAGCTGCGCTGGGGAGTTCCTCAGCAGCAAGACATGTGAGAGTGACCATTCATGTACTTAGTGTTCATGGACAATGAACTAAAACAGCCATCATGATTATCTAAGGACAATACTGCAACATTGCCAGTCATAAAGGCAAGTTGTCTTTTTATCTTCTTTCTCCTGTCCCAGCACCTAAGAGACTGCTACCAGGAAGAGAGACAGGGTAGAGCTAGCTGAGAGCCAGGCCACACAACACTCACCCTCAATCCAAGACAGTAAAGTTCCAGCACTAGGTGAAGGGGGACCACTTTGAATATAATATGAAACGGAAGTTTTAAGATAAAAATATTGGATCTCAGAAACTGAGACCAAACCATTTAAATAACCAAAGCAGTAGAGGTTATAGAACCAGGCCAAGATATTATGAAGTGAGCTGCTATCCAGAATGAAAAGTGAATTCAACATGACACAGAGGACAGTTATAGAAAAATTAAAACCTTTCAAATTTACATCTCCAACAAAATGAAGTTCAATAATAATTTGGTTATAAATATTAATGTATTATACACATAAACACAGCCCTAAAAGATTATAAATTTTAACCTTCCCTAGTCTCTCTTTATCTACTTGGTTCTTAAATCAAAATTGACCAGGGGAAACAATCAGGTCTCCGAAATTTCTTCATTGATCATCTAATCTTATATAAAACCATTCATCTTATTTCCAATCATGCAAGTTTTGTGCCTTTGACTTATCCTGCCATTTACAACCTCTTTTAGTCCTTAAAGTCAACATTTGGCACAACTTCCCTGGACATGACCTATTGATTTTCTCTTCAATTATGATTCATATTTTCCCTCTGGTTCCAGAGCCATCAATCATTCTGGGTCCACATCTCACCTGATTTGGCTTGACATCTGGGCTCTCAGGTTAGAGTGCCCCTCCAGGCTTCCAAAGCTCCCATTAGTTTTTATCTAGACCAGGTCTAGAGAGTCATACAGTGCTAGAACATAAAGAGAGCTATTTCTTCACCACAGAGATAGGCTTCTTGTTTTTGCTCTTAGATCTTAAGTTACTGTTTGAAACTCTCTTCAGTGCACAGTTGTTTCTGTACCAAAGAAGTCATTGGTCAAAGGCATTAGGCAGGGTTAGCCCATTAGGACTGTTCAATATTGATAGCTGAGTGAAAACATGCTCCAGTAGAAACCCTGAGTTTTATAGTTAATCAGAAAAGTCATTCAAATTGAGGATTTATAGACCAGAATTTATAAAAAAAATATGATAAATATTAATTTTAACTAAAAGCAAATAGAAATGTAAACTTATTTTACTAATCTTATAAGGCCACAACGTTTTTTTTTTTAGTATGGATCTGCTGTTCAGAGTTCTGCTTAGTTTTTATTGCATAAATAACACGCTATGTATGTGTGGAGGCAGGGGGCATATGCTGTGAACCTTAAACTGATAGAAAAAAGTAAAGTCAATTTTAAAAATGTATTATTTGGGCCGGCCGAGTGGTGTGATGGTTAAGAACTGGCTTGGGATGCCAGAGGGCCCCGGTTCGGATCCCACATATGAGGGTCAGTGACACTGCCCTCCACAGCTAAGATGCTGAACAACAGCTCAACCTGGAGCTGGGCTGCCATGAGTCGCCTGCGATGGCATAGGCTGCAGCCCCTGTGGCAGTGGGTTGCCATGGGCTACCGTGTGTGGCCAGCAGCCAACATGAGCGGCCAACAGCCACAGTGAGCAGCTGCCCAGAAGCCAGCGACTGATCTGCCTCACCCGGGAAGAGTGCAATGATGGTGCCAATTTGGGCCAGTGAAGCAACGTCCTCCACAACTAGACTGAAGAACAAAACGACAGCAACTTGTCTGTTCCCCTTCCCCCAATTCCCCAGTGCTGTTCCCATCCCCCTGATTCCCCAATAAAAATCTTTTAAAAAATGTATTATTTATGCAATAAATAGTTGGAATTATAGAGTATGTAGCCTTTTCAGATTGGCTTCTATCACTTAGTAGTATGCAGTTAAGGTTCCTCCATTTCTTTTCATGGCTTAATAGCTTATTTCTTTTTAGCACTAAATAATATTTCATTGTCAGGATTTAACACAATTTATCCTTTCACCTACTGAAGGACATCATAGTTACTTCCAAGTTTTGGCAATTACAAATAAAGCTGCTTTAAACATCCACATGCAAATTTTCATGTGGGCATAACTTTTCAACTCTTTTGGGTAAATACCAACGAGCACAATTGCTGGATCATATGGAAAGAGTATATTAGTTTTGGAAAAAACTGCTGAACCATTTTGTGTTCCCACCAGCAATGAATCAGAATTCCTGCTGCTCCACATCTTCACTACCATTTGGTGTTGTCAGTGTTCTGAATTTTGGTCATTTTAATAGGTGTGTAGTGATATCTCAGTGTTGTTTTAATTTGCATTTTTCTGATGACATATGATGTGGAGCATCTTTCATATGGTTATTTGCCACCCACACATCTTCTTTGGTGAGGTGTCTATTAAGATCTCTGGCCCATTTTTTAATCAGGTTGCTCATTTTCTTATTGTTGAGTTTTGTATATTTTGGATAATAGTCCATTATCAGTTACGTATTTTGAAAATATTTTCTCCCACTTTATGGCTTGTCTTCTTCCCATTCTCTTGATGTTGTCTTTTATAAAGCAGAAGTTTTTTTATTTTAATGAAGTCCAGCTTATAAATAATCCTTTCATGAATTGTGCCTTTGGTGTTGTATCTAAAAAGACATTGCCATACCCAAGGTTACTACGTTTCCATGTATATTGCCTTCTAGGAGTTTTGTCACATTTTACGTTTAGGTCCCTGATCAATTTTGAGTTAATTTTTTACAAACAACGTGAGATCTGTCTCTAGATTTGCTTTTGTTTTTTCCATTTGGATGTCCAGTTTTTCCAGCACCGTTTGTTGAAAAGACTATCTTTGCTCCATTGTATTGCCTTGGCTCCTTTGTCAAAGTTCACTTTACTATATTTATGTGTGTCTATTTCTGGACTCTCTATTCTATTCCATTACTCTATTTATCTATTCTTTCCTCAATACCATACTATCTTTTGTTTTGGTGGGGGGAATGGGGGGATGGGAACAGTGCTGGGGAATTGGGGGAAGGGGAACAGACAAGTTGCTGTCATTTTGTTCTTCAGTCTAGCTGTGGAGGACTTTGCTTCACTGGCCCAAGTTGGCACCATCATTGCTCTCTTCCCGGGTGAGGCAGATCAGTCGCCGGCTTCTGGACGGCCGCTCACTGCGGCTGCTGGCCGCTCACGCTGGCTGCTGGCTACATATGGTAGCCCATGGCAACCCACTGCCACAGGGGCTGCAGCCTACGCCGTCGCTGGCGGCTCCCAGCAGCCCAGCTCCAAGTTGAGCTGTTGTTCAGCATCTTAGCTGTGGAGGGCAGTGTCACTGGCCCTCATATGTGGGATCCGAACCGGGGCCCTCTGGCGTCCCAAGCCAGTTCTTAACCATCGCGCCACTCGGCCGGCCCAATACCGTACTATCTTGATTACTGTAACTTTATAGCATTTATTGAAGTTAAGTAGTGTCAGTCTTCCAATTTTGTTTTTCTCCTTCAATAATGTGTTGGACATTCTAGGTCTTTCACCTTTCCATGTAAACTTTAGAATCAGTTTGTTGATATCCACAAAAGAACTTGATGGGATTTTGATTAGGATTGCATTGAAACTACAGATCAAGTTGGAAAGGACTGACATCTTAACAATACCGAGTCTTCCTATCTATGAACATGGAATATCTCTCCATTTTTTTCATTCACCAGGGTTTTTTTAGTTTTCCTCTTGTAGATCTTATACATATTTTATTGGATTTATATCTAACTGTATACTTAAGTGTTTCATTTTGGGGGGATGCTAATGTAGATGGTATTGTGTTTTTAATTGCAAATTCAATTTGCTCATTGCTGGTATATAGGAAAGTGATTGACTTTTGTGTATTATCTTTGTATCCTGCAACTTTGTTAGAATTGCTTATTAGTTCCAGGTTTTGTCAATTCTTTCATATTTTCTACATAGATGATCATATCATCTGCAAACAAAGGCATTTTTATTTCTTCCTTCCCAAACTGCATACCTTTTATTTTATTTTATTATTGCATTAGCTAAACTTCCAGTATGATGTTGAAAAAAAGTGATGAGAAGGAAGACATCCTCACTTTATCCCTTATCTTACTGGGAAAGCTTCAAATTTCTCATGATTATATACAATGTTGATTGTAGGTTTTTTTGTTGATATTCTTTATCAAGTTGAGAATGTTCCTCTCTATGAGGTTGAACAATTGAGTTCACAAAATCATCCTAGAAAAAGTGTTACATACCTCATTGCTGAATATCACTATGGTAACCTTTGAAGTACTCCCCTTGAGGGCCAGCTGAGTGGCTCAGTTGGTTAAGAGCTTGCTGAAGAGTTTGAGCTCTGAGCAACAGCTGTTCGATTCCCAGCCTGAGCTGAACAGCTGCTGAGCTGCCAACAGGTGGCAGGATGGCTCAGCTTAAAAAAAAAAAAGCCACTGAAGTACTCCCCTTGAGAAACTATACACCAATGCCAGCACCTAGTCCACCCTTCAAAGCAATTTTGGAACTCGTTTTCTGGAATGGCCATCAGAGCTGTTATTGCATTACCCTTGATGTCCTGAATGTCATAAAAATATCTTCCTTTCAATATTTCCTCTATCTTCAGGTAAAGAAAGAAGTTATTGGGGGCCAAATCAGGTGTTCCCATATAGCTATTGTTCCAATACAATTGTTGGTTACTGGCTAAAAACTCCCTCACAGTGTGAACTAGTGCATTGTCGTGATGCAAGAGCCATGAACTGTTGGCGAAAAGTTAAGGTCGTCTAACTTTCATGCAGCCTTTTCAGCACTTCCAAACAGAAAACTTGGTTAACTGTTTGTCCAGTTGGTACAAATTCATGATGAATAATCCCTCTGATATCAAAAAATGTTAGCAACATTGTTGCAACAAGTTTGTGAACTTAATTGTCAGACCTTGTATTCCTACTTTACTGAGAGGTTTTTTTTTGTTGTTTTCTTGTTTTACCATAAATGAGTGCTGGATTTTGTCAAATGCTGTTTTCTGTACTTATTGATATGATTGTGTGATTTTTCTTTTTTACCATGTTGATGTGTTTGATTACATTTATTAATTTCAAATGTTGAACCAGCTTTGTATATTGAGGATAAATATACAAAAACCAGATTTTTATATTAAGGATAATTATTTTTATACATGGTTGTATTTCATTAGCTAATATTTTATTGAGGGTTTTTGCATCTATGTTCATGAGGGATATTGGTCCATAGTTTTCTTGTGATGTCTTTGGCTTTGGTATTAGGGTAATGCTGGACTCATAAAGTGAGTTAGGAAGTATTCTTTCTGCTTTGAGTCTCTGAAAAAGATTGCAGAGAATTGGTATAATTTCTTCCCTACACATTTGGTAAAATTCACCAGTGAACCCATCTGCACCTGGTGCTTTTTCTTTTGGAAGGTTACTAATTATTGATTCAATTTCTTTAATAGATATAAGCTTATTCAGATTTTATTTTTCTTGTATGACTTTTGGCAAATTGTATCTTTCAAGGAATTGGTTCATTTCATCTAGGTTATCAAATTTGTGGGTGTAGAGTTTTTCATAGTATTTCTTTATTATATCCTTAATATCCATAGGATCTATAGTGATGTGTCTCTTTCATTTCTAATATTAGTAATTTGTATCCTCTTTCTTTTTCTTAGTTAGCATGGCTAGAGGCTTATAAATTTTATTGATCTTTACAAAGAGCCAGCTTTTGGTTTCATTGATTTTATCTATTGATTTCCCATTTTTAATTTCATTGATTTCTGCTCTAATTATTACTGTTTTTCTTTTGCTTACTTTGAATTTAATTTGCTTTTTTCCCTAGTTTTAAGGTGGAAACTTAGATTATTGATTTTAGATTTGTTTTCTTTTCTAATATATGCTTTCAATGTTATACATTTCCCTCTAAGTGGCTGCTTTTATTGCATCCTTATCAAAACAAATTTTGATAAGCAGTATTTTCATTTTCATTTAGTTAAAATATATATTTAAATTTCTCTGAGAGTTCTTCTTTGATCCATGTACTATTTAATAGTATGCTGTTTAATTTCCATGTATTTTGGGATTTTGCATTATCTTTCTGTTATTGATTTCTAGTTAATTTTCTTGTGGACTGAAAGCAGGCACTGTATAATTTTTATTCTTTTAAATTTGGTAAGATGTGTTCTATGGCTCAGAATGTATTCTATCTTAGTGAGTGTTCCATGTGAACTTCAGAATCTGTAATCTGCCTTTGTTAGATGAAGCACTTCTAAAGCATCATCCACAATCTCTAGTTTTTGTTTCTTTAAAACGAAGCCAAAACTTAAAGTTGTTTGTAAAGTAAGCTAAGTATAGAATTCTAGATTATTTTGTCAGTCTGTTAAAATACTGCTTTTAAAATAATCTCTCTTTATTGAGTCTTGAAACTATTTCAACTTTGTTTTCAAATAAACAACACTTTTTAGCACTTATAGTCCATTGCTTTATTTAACATCAAATTAAATTTCATAATTATAATCCCAAGTACAACTGGAATGAACAATTATGAGAATAAACTCAACTTATTTTTAGTGAAGTCATAATTTTTCTGAGCAAAATTGCATAAGCTTACTAGAAAGAAGCCTACTAGGTATGAGTACTCACTGTGCAATGAGCATCAGTAACAATGTCTTACAGAGGGAATAAAAACATTCATTAACCCAACAAGTGAATTAAGTAGAGATATACTATCATAAAAGAGTTCTTACTACACATAATAATATTAATAATGATACTTTATAAAGTTATTTATACCTTACAGCATGCTTTCACATGCATTACTAGACATACTCATACAACACTTTTGGCAAATCTTTTTTTTAAATGTTTACTAAATGTAACAAACTACACCTCAAACCAAATCTCATTTTTTTTTACTTCACTTTAGTTTTATTAGGATTGTGGTATCTTTAAAACTTTTATCTTTCTCCAATTTATAAGGAAATGAGAAGAATTAAAACGGCAATAAAAACGATAATGCAATGAGAATTAAGATATATATAAGGAATTATGTATTTAATTTCTTAAAATCAGGGAAGTTTTCATGAAGGATAAATGAGCTCTCTATGTTGTAATTTGAGTAAAATAATGGGCATTTATTATTTCAATAACTAGGGAGAGGGTGGGAAAAAAAGGTGTTTTCTCCAAAGTGAATTGTATTAAAAAATATAGAAAAGTACAGAGTATATTTTAGAGTATAAGGTATGCGAGGGCAAAGAGGAGAGGAAACTGAGAGAAATAGTTGAGAATCATGTTGTAGAGCACAACTCCAACAGTCTAGGAGGGAAATAGTGAAAGCCCAAAGGCCCGTTCTTAAAAGACATATGAGTATCTCTCTCCAGAAGACACTGACTTGGATTTTATTGGGTTTAGACTTTTTAAGCAAACTGAGAAAGATTTATCAGCCAGGACATTTATTCTAATCATATTCTTGGGCACAAGACAATTGTTTGGGATGAAATTTGGTATTCCACAGCAATTGTAACACAATATAGATATTATTGTTAAGAAAAGCTTGTTTTTAAAGTGATCAAGATTTCCAATAATTAAAAGGGATCAAGTGGTATTATTTGGGGTTGCATTTGGCATAATTTCTCAGTGGATTATGTAGATGAAATATCCCTCTCTTCATTGGATATTTTAGAATTTGGTTTAATATAAAATATGAACTCTAAAGTTAATAAACAGGATGTCATTTGGTGCCAAGGATTAAATATTTACTGGTAAAATATACAGTGATGAAAAGGATTTTCAAATAGGTGATAAATCATATGGTCTGAACTTTATATTAAATATTATTTTTACAATGGAAAAAATAAAACTTAGACCAAGGGGAAAATTTAACCCATTGATTTGGATCCTGGGTCTGAACTTGTGAAGATCACCAGATATTAAGTAAATGACAGAGATTATATTTAATCTTTGAAATGATTCATTTATATAGTGAAATAAAGAATGCTAACATCCCATACATCACTCAGCCATGATTGATTCTTTCTTTCTTTCAAAGGCCTCTCCCAACTAGCCTTTCCCATTCCATCCATCTTGTCTACCTGTAGGAATCATATTGCATGATGTTTAGGAGGATATGCACTACAGCTAGTCTGTCTAACACAATTTGATTCAAATTTTGACTCTGCCAATTCCTATCAATTCCTATCATGTAATTATACATATATATATATATATATATATATATATATATATATATATATATATATATACAGTCCACTAACACATGGATTTTTTTCAGTTGACCTGGGAAGTTCGATTGACACATGAAGTTCAAGCAGGCATTTATTGTTCAAGAGTCAACAGGCAGTTGGGAATCCACCTATGCAGCAGGCTGAATTAAGTTATATGCAAATTTTGACTGCACCTGATGGTCAGTACACCTAACCCCCATGCTGTTGAAGGATCAATTGTATATATTTATATCACTTAGAACACAGCCTAGAAAATAGTAATCTCCATATTATTGTTTTTCATCCTCCTTTTTATTAACCAAACATTACCCATCTTTCAAAACCTAACTTGATTCTTTATTTTATTTTATTTATTTATTTATTTATTTATTTTAAAAGATTTTTATTGGGGAATTGGGAGATGGCAACAGTGCTGGGGAATTGGGGGTAGGGGAACAGACAAGTTGCCATCCCTTTGTTCTTCAGTCTAGTTGTGGAGGACATTGCTTCACTGGCCCAAGTTGGCACCATCATTGCGCTCTTCCTGGGTGAGGCAGATCAGTCCCCGGCTTCTAGACACTGCTCACAGAGGCTGCTGGCCGCTCATGTTGGCTGCTGGCTACACACGGTAGCCCATGGCAACCCACTGCAGCAGGGGCTGCAGCCTATGCCGTTGCGGGCTACTCACGGCATCCCAGTTCCAGGTTGAGCTGTTGTTCAGCATCTTAGCTATAGAGGGCAGTGTCACTGGCCCTCATATGTGGGATCTGAACCGGGACCCTCTGGCCAGCTCTTAACCAACGTACCACTCGGCCAGCCCTAACTTGATTCTTTAATGAGCTGTCTTTGATCAATGCAAACCTTCTCCAAATGTGCATAGCCTTGTAGGCCTGTAACTCTCTGTTTTAATATCTAATTGCTTATTATGCACTTTTTCAAATTGTTTTATGATTTTCGTAATACATCATTCTCCTAGAGAGAGAGAGACAGGGAGTGACTTTCTTTTTAAAACCCCTTTCAGCTGTATATACCTCGAGAATAGGATGATATCTATAGTATATACCCACAAATTTTGCATTTATGGAAAGCCTAGCATGTGCATTCTGCTGAAAACTGAACAAGCTCCCAATCCTTTAGCTTGGATAGTAAGGGAGGTGGGTGCAAAGTGTAAAGCATGTTCCCTATGTGCTGGCTAACACTTGGTCTGAATAGATCTGCTCTTGATAAACTGTTATTTAAGATGAATGGATGGATGGATGGACCAACATGAGACCTGAGGGGGAAAATCCTGCAGAACAAAAGAGAAGATTTTGCTTCTGGAAATAATTTACTACACAAAGCAGAAGTAACTTTTAGAAGATGTCTGTTTCACATTATTTGTAAGGCATAGGAAAAGGTTATGGAAAAAGAATGAATTGAGATGAAAATCCAGCAGGCAAGATTCTGGTTAGGAATACTGAATCAAGAGAATCATTATGGTAGAAAAGTAGAGGGATGGAGGGAGGGTGAGAGAGAGAGAGAGAGAGCGAGAGAGAGACAGACAGACAGAGAGAGAGAGACAGAGAGAGGAGAGATACTGTAACACTACTCTGCATTTTAGTTCTATTTTCTTTAAACTCAGTGTTCATAGAGAACAGCTAAGTGATTTTCTGCAGTCTGAGACTTATGTTCTTAATTAGACTCATTTATGCAACAACATTAAGAATATGCAACAAACTGGTGGAGGCAATAAGAATGGGAAACAGTCGAAGGTCAATGCTTTGCCTGGGTAAATAGAGATAATAAGAATAGCTGAGTGCTATGCTCTCTTCTGTTTTCTTTATCATTATGAAGACAAGACACCATGAACAGAATTCCAGGATTATGGGTCATGATTAAAAACATTTTAGACATGCCCTTGCTTCAGGATAGGGAGGCCTTCTTTTAAGTCATACCCAAAAGATAACTTTCTTTCTAAGTCTCCAGAGAGGGGGATTCTGGTCTTATAAATAAGTTATACAAATGGAACTATTGTGTCAATCATATTTCTACTTGAAATACTATTTTCCACAAAGAGATTTTCCCAATATATGAAAGCAAAATACAGACTCGTGGCAAAATTTCATAAAATCACTAACGAGAAAGTCATAACACCTGAATTTTAGTTCCATCTTTTTCTCTTAATTTCTTCAGTGATTTTGTCCAAACCACCAAACTTCTGAGGCTTGGTTTCCAGAGCCTAAAAAGGACAAGTATAAGCTTTATCTCTTGAAATAAAAATGGGAACCACTAAACACTCATCAGCTCTTCATAAGGCACAAAGCACTTTTGGTGTACATATTATTTCTAAAGATGGTAGATTTGAATGTTAAACAGTTAAAAGATAGTTTCAAAATTAACAGTGGAAGTTCAAGTGAGACTAGAAATTATACAAACATGCTAGTTTGTTTCCCCATTCAGCACCATTTCCCAGCTTTATCCAATGCATATTGCAAATTAAACTCCTATAAATATTCAACCTTATAACTTGATTTGCAAGTTTCACTGGATTCTTTTATGCATCCTGTATATACAGTATATCTACTTATTTCTGTTTTATTATATCAGTACATAGTCCAAACAATTTATCCCCAGAGGGAATATCCCATGGTCCTGTAATGACAGCTAAAGTCTACTGAATACATGGCTGAAATGATGACCACAATGATGCTGAGAATGGTGACACTATGTTGATGATGGTAACACTGAGTGGTGGATTTCTATCATGTATTGATTTTAAATTTGTTTTCCTTTCTAATATATGCACTTAATGCTATACATTTCCCTCTAAAGGGCTGCTTTTATTTCCAAAGGGAGGTAACTGTAAAGCTGCCTGTGCGACCTGAGTTTCCAAATCTTTCATGAGGTTCCATTTAGATGCAAAACCGATACACACAAAGTCTCAGCAAATACCAAATTATATTATTTTAACTAGCAAACCAAACCTGAAAGCCTTAGGCAAAAGTTTTCACAAACAGCATTAGGAGAAATGCCAGCTTAGATGATCGTAGAAGTTTTGATTAAGGGTTTGCCCACATCTTAAACAAATAGTGACCCTCGTTACCACCCAGAATGGTTTTTCCTTTAATGGAATTATTACTCAGTGGAAAAACAAAAACTGAAATTTGAAGCAGAAGTGTTCTATGCGCTGATATTAAACCATAAGAAATAAATTTTAAAATGGAAAGGTAGAAGCAGCTTCTTGTTGCTTCTCATTGGTTCCCTCACCCACAATTACTTCATGCCATTTAACATGCTCTTCCATTAGCCTGGGGTGGACCCCTTACCATCACGTTGCCTCCTCATCCATCTTCAAATAGTCCTTTCTCTATGAAGCCTGTTCCTGTTCCAGCTCTCTCATTTTTCATAGCCTTTTTCATAGCCTGCATCTGTGATCCTATCATAGGTCAGCTCAGGAGGCAACAGCCTCCTATAGTCAAAATCCCAGGCTTGGGCTGGCCGAGTGGCACATTGGTTAAGAGTTGGCTTGGGACGCCAACTCTGAGCATCAGGGCCCTGGTTCGGATCCCACATGAGGGCCAGTGATGCTGCGTCCTCTACACCTAAGATGGTGAACAACAGCTCCACCTGGAGCTGGGCTGCCATGAGTCACCAGCAAAAGCATAAGCTGCAGTAGGGCAGCAGTGGGCTGCCATGAGCTACTGTGAGTGGCTGGCAGCCAGCGTGAGCAGCCAGCAGCTGCCGTGAGCTTCCCTGAGCCACTGTGAGTGACTGTCTAATGGCCAGCGACTGATCTCCCTCAGCCAGTAAGAGCACAATGATCACAATACCAACATGGTCCAGTGAAGTGATGTCCTTCACAACTAGACTGAAGAACAAAAGGACAGCAACTTGTCTGTTCCCCTTCCCCAGTTCCCCAACGCTGTTTCCTTCTCCCAATTCCCCAATAAAATCTTTAAAAAAACAAAAAAACCCAGGCTTCAAATCCAGGCTTTCCTTACTTTTAACCTCATACCTCATCTTAATTTGGAATAATATAATAATAACTGACTTTTTGGGATGTGGTGAAGAATAAAAAGGCAATCTATGTCTAAGGCTTTGTGCAGTGTGTGACAAAATCATCAAGCAATAAATTGCTTGTGTTTACCGTATCAAAAAAAATTCTTTATTCAGGTATATTTTGTTCATCTTTGTATCCCCAGCATCTAACATGGTACCTAGTACAATGCGGGTACTTTAAAATTATTTTTTTCCACT
Organism: Hipposideros armiger; assembly: GCF_001890085.2. Taxonomy (NCBI): domain Eukaryota; kingdom Metazoa; phylum Chordata; class Mammalia; order Chiroptera; family Hipposideridae; genus Hipposideros; species Hipposideros armiger. The sequence goes on along the minus strand of NW_017731813.1, from coordinate 822,521 downwards.
TAACAGATGAATGAATATGACAGTGCTTAACACTTTAAAAAGAACTTTTGTGTATGTGGTCTAATTGGCACTTCCCACTAACCCTAAGAGAGAGGCAAGGAAGTCCCATCTTTCCTCCTTGGAAAAAAATGCCGTTCTCTGTCTCCATGTATCTCCTGCCAATCATGGGACAACTTCTGAGCTCAAGGATGATCATAGGACCAGACTGGACCAAATAAAGAATTTTTGGTGATGCTAAAACTTATAGAAACCACCAAGGGGCAGAAAACAGATGGAGCTATTTCAGTCAATGGTAGCACTCCTGGAAGTTGATCAACTCCTCAGACTGAAATCCCAGAAGCTGCCCTTTTTTGGTCCCTTCCTAATCTTGTGTTCCAATTCTTTCTGAACAATGCTATTTAGGTATATGATACAGTAGATGGAGCACTGAACTGGGCATCACCAGTCCTAAGTTCTAGGTCTGTCTCTACCATTAATAACTATGGTCAAATCTCTCCATCTTTCTTAGTCTGAGTTTCAATATCTATTGAGTGGGAATAGGTGGTAACAAGTTCTGCTTACTTCATTGGGTTGTGGAAGGAGCAAATGAGGTGATTTCTACAATGAGGTTTTGTGAACTACAAAGCAAATATAAAGCCATAGTGTTCCCCACTTTCCAGGCAGTGGATCATTTCCCTTGGTATAAAAGGTAAAAAAATTGAGTTAGACCCAACACACTTCCATGTGGCCAATACCTAGGAAATACAGACTCTCTCACACTCTTGCCAGATTCTCCACTAATGTCCTGAACCCTTTTGCTTTTGACCTACCTCACAGTCTATTTCCTGACTTATTGCTGCTCTCCTTGGTCCCTAACCTCTAGACATACTTCCTGTCTGCAGTCTGAAACTCTCCCCATATAGCTGACATTTGATATTGCTCCTCTAGGACTGCTACCTTTGAACAATGAATGTGGCAGGAGCTTTGGCTTTTCTGAGTACTTATGTAGAAAGGGTGGGTCTACAGACCCAAGGCATAGGCCAGTTACACAGTCAAATGAGGAGCTCTTCCTTTGGTCAGATTTTGACCCATGCCCTTTTATTCTCTTTGCTCAGAATATGTTTTTTTAAAGTATTTCCTATTAGCCAAGCTAAGTCACAATGACAAAATCCAAAAGCAAAGCCTGGGTACAATTCATGCTGGGAAATCTTATTAGCTTTCTCTAGCTATATTATTTTTATATTTATGATGAAGAAATTCTCATGAGGTCAAGTCACCGGGCAATGTTTCCAGAGCTCAAGTTACTCTTTTTCTCCAGATAATATTGAATGGAGGGAAACAGCATAGATTCCCTTCTCATGCCTGAGGCAAATATTTCACTGGCAATTGAAATGTGTGGCCCTCACCTCCACCGAACATTCTTTCAGAACCTTCTTTGGCTTCAAGGATTTGCCCCATTTTTGCTGGAGCCCAATAAAAGTGTCTTTTAGGTCCTGAGAGATAATCCACAAGTCAAAGGTAGCCAAGGAGTGGGGTGGTCTTAGGAGGATAAAGCCACAATACTCCATAAGGAAATCTATTAAAAGATAGAATGAGGGCTTGGGGAAACTTGCTCTGGATCTCAGGTAACTTGGCTCTGTAAGTCTTATAGACCAGTTTGTTTCCATCAGATAAATGAGAAAGGCAGTGGAAGCCCTGGAGAAGCAAATGCAGAAGCCACTCCTCCATGCTGACAAGTCTTCCCACATGCGGTCTCAGACACTGTAAGCCAGAGTGCACTTCTCCAAGGATCCCGTTACAGTACCAGCCCTCCAGCTGTTGGCAGCTGTGTGCCTTTCAGCTCCTCACAGCTGGTTTTTCAGATAGAAATGGTCTCTATATAAGACAGTTTGCCAGAAGAGGTTGTTTTGGATGTACACTGTGGTAAAATGCGATTTAAAAAGCAGCTATTAAACTAAATGAATTGCGATGTTGAATATAAAGGTGTGCTTTGCCCAATGCATTACAAGTAGGAGGTACTCGCTCAGTGAACAGCAGATTTTTCTTTCATTCCTTTGTCTCTTCTACTTTTATTCAGGCTGAAATGAAGAACAGTTGGAAATACTGTGAAAGCATTTTCCCTGGGGGGCTCTAGAGATTTCATCACATGTGCTCATTTGTGCTTGCATGGTGCAGACATGTGTGGGTGCCTGAGTTTGATGAGGAAACTACCTAGGGCACAAATGCATCTGAAGTTATGTGTTTGCATACATAAAGCATGCCTTAGAGTATTTCCCTAATATCAATCATATATATTTTAAATTCAAGGTTTAAGACCCTGTAGAAAAAGAAGGGGTTTAAAGGACTTTTCCTCATGAAAATAACCTAGAAGTTGAGTTTCAAATTTATGAGGTGGATTGGATTAGTTCAAGATAATGACTGAATTAGAAGTAAGTTGTGGAGCAAACGATGGTTCACCCAGTATAGTAGTCTATTTTCATTTAAATCAGAAGTTTTCATGTGTTCCTATTGACATACATTTTAACCACTGACTTCTCATTGCTTTGAGTATGAAGCTTAAATGCCCAGGAAAATCTCATAACATAATCAATGGGGGGTTGTTGTTCTTTAAAATGTTTTAAATACTATAAACTTCCAATCTGCCTGTTTTTAAAGGTTAAATTTATGTCTATGCTAGGCTGTTTGTTCAGAGCTTAATAACTCTAACAGACAGTGGTGGGAAATTCTGAAATATGCATTTACATTAGTTCTTTCTACTTTCCCCCCACCCCCATTTTCTTATCCTCCTGGAACTGAGGTTTATCTGCCCTTCCCTCCCTCCCTCCCTCCCTCCCTTCCTTCCTTCCTTCCTTCCTTCCTTCCTTCCTTCCTTCCTTCCTTCCTTCCTTTTTTCTCTTCCCTTCCTTCCTGCCTTTGTCTTACTCTCCTCTCTTTATTTCTTGAACACTGGCTTCTGTCTCCTGACATAGCCTCCCTTTGCCAGATTACATAAATACCATGCAGCCTGTTCTCCATCCCTTTGTGAAACACTTTCTCCAAACAGCATTTTCCCTCAGATTTAACTCTTCAAAAGTAGTGGGGCTCAGGGGAACTGAGAGACCTAAAGCATGAGGAAAAAGAGAGACAAAAGGTCCTGTTTGGTAAAATCACAGCCCACCCCNCCCACCCCCAAAAGCACACAATAAATCTCACCAAAGCTCTTTTCAAATCTGGAATTATTTTCATGCAGCTGAAGAAGGTCAGGCTGTTGAGTTGTTCCTTCCGGCTTCCTTGATCCTCTCCCCCCTCACACCCTCCTCCACCGCCCACCTGTCTTCCTCACTGAGCAGAGAAACAGAGAACATGGCCAATTAAAAGAATAAAATGGACAACATAAGAAATGATTTGAAAACCTAAGGGAAAATAATAAAACATTTAGAAAATTTGGAGTTAGGTACAGAACCCAGAAACAAGGTGGTTAATATTTCCCCCGGCCTTGCAAACCTTTTGTCTTTCTGAGCCACTAGTTCAGGCTGTGAATTCTGTTATCCCTGGTAGAGCCCCAGCCTGGGCGGATTCCACCTACATTCCTTCATTGCCCTGGTGGGGAGGGGGAGTCACGGGGGACTCAGGGGAAAAGGAAGCGGGGCAGGCCCTGGGGACTGTCAGACATACAACACTGCTCTGCACCATAGCTAGGACTTGAGCCTGTTCATTTTGAAGTTTACCCCAAGTCACAGGGTTAAAATGCCTGAATTTAATACCACTTCCCTCGCCAGAAGCTCAGCCAAATGTCCTTGGCTTTTTAATAGACCTAGCCTCTTGGCACTATGAAGTCTTGATGTTTTGCATTCCCTTTTTTCATATTTTTAACCCTCGACTGGCCTTTCTCTAACTTAAGCTTCATAAGTCACTCAAATACCTTACTTCCTGGAAAGAGAGCCTTCCTTTCCTCCTCCTTCCTTCCTTCCTCCTTCCCTCTCACCCATCATTTTTTATTTCTTTATTTCACTTTTCAGGAGGGAATGCCCTGAGTGACAAAGAATTGTCTTTCCCTACAACTCCCCAGTTCCTTTTTGCTATAGTTGTTGAAGTAGCTTCAGAAAGCTACAAACTAATCTTTATCCCCAGGCTTGTTCCAGACTTTGGCACTGAACACAGTCTTCAAGCGTTGCTCTTGAATAGCAAAAGGGGTTTATTGTCCCATTTTGTCTTTGATATTGAGTTGTCCCCTTGCACCCTTAGAAATGTACTTCTGGAGACCTCTTGGTCAGTGTTTACCATGGCAGTCTCTTAGTTTCCTGCCAACTAGGACTAGAGTTAATTTTTTAAAGTTTAGATGCTTTTCATAGCTCTGCCTCCTCTTTTTAACCATCCTGGGTTTCTTTCCCTTAGAAAACCCAGTGGACTTGCCAAAGTTCACAGTCTTAGTGAAGAGCAGAGCAGTAAACATTCACAAACACCATGTGTGCATGCACACACAGGCATGTGTGTGCACTTTCTTCACTGAAGAAAGTGGATCAGTTATCGTAAGTGAACCAGCCAGTGTGATTTTACACATATAAATATTTTTCAAAAAACCAACAAGTTGTGAAATCATAGAATTCATATGATAGTTTTTTTGGGGGGGGGGATTTGTTTTTTTTTGTCATTATAAAGCCTGAATTTACTTTTAAACCTCAAGTTGATCTTTCTAGATCTCCATGTCTATTTAGCAAGAAGCGCCTTAATGGAGTTTATATGCAACTAGTTTGTTACATTTCATTCTTCATTCATACTATTGATAGTTATTTTTTATTGTACTTCTTGGGCACTTTCTATGTACCAGGTCTGGCAATTAAGTTCGCAAACTTAGTTGCAATGATGTTGCTAACCTTTTTTGATATCAGAGAGATTATTCATTATGAATTTGTATCAACTGGGTGGACAGTTAACCAACTTTTTGGAAGTGCTGAAAAGGCTGCATGAAAAAGTAAGACAACCTGAACTTGTCGTCAACAATTCATGGCTCTTGCATCACAACAATGCACCAGCTCACATGGCACTGTCAGTGAGGGAGTTTTTAGCCTGTCATCAAGTAACTGTATTGGAACACCCTCCCTACTCACCTGATCTGACCCCCTATGACTTCTATCTTTACCTGAAGATAAAGGAAATATTGAAAGGGAGACATTTTGATGACATTCAGGACATCAAGGGTAATATGACGACAGCTCTGATGGCCATTCCAAAAAAAAGAGTTCCAAACTTGCTTTGAAGGGAGGACTAGGCACTGGCATCAGTGCATAGATTCCAAAGGGGAGTACTTCGAAGGTAACTGTAGTGGCATTCAGCAAGGAGGTATGCAGCACTTTTTCTAGGATGAATTCGCAAACGTAATTGTCTGACCTCGTATTATGCCATGTTCTAAGGGCTTTATATACACTGTCTTATTTAATATTCCAAGTAATCCTAGTGCATACTATACTAATTAATTTTACAGATGTGGAAACTGAGGCCCAGATAGGTTATATCACTTGCCTAATGTCTATAGTTATTCACCTATGTCTTCAATTATCTTGTAAGAAACATAACTTTCTCTGTCTTACCCTCTATCCACCAGATAGTATATGTTATCAGCTCCACACACAGGGGATGCTGCATTAATATCAGTGAATGTCCACTTCCCAAGAAAAAAAATTTAAACTAAAGACCAAGAAACATCAAGGCAGGTTATTTTATGATTCATTCCAAATTTACTACCTTTGTAGCCCCACAAACCACTATCAGAGTGGTGGTGATTCTGCAAGAAGCTGACAGAGAACTTTGTTGTATCTTGCTTTAGGTTTCAATGCCCTAGTTGAGGTTAAAGAACTCAAAGCTATGAAACTATAAATACAGACATTCAGCATCCTCTGTAAGTCAAAATGTTGCCTTTCTCATTGCTCACATTATGAACCTCTCAACTCTATGTGAGAAAGAAGGTACCTGAGCGTATGGTACATCTGCAGGAGCCATCAAGTCAAGTAAACCTTGGGTGTTTACTTCGTTCCAGGGCCCAGCGTATTGATTCCATGTTAGATAGTTTTTAATGCCTAGAAACCCGGATATCATTGGCACTCAGTTTATCTGTATTTTTGAAATTTTTCTTCCTTTCCATTCCCCACTTCATTGGTCAGAATAATATGATCAAAGAAAATACAGGTAAAGGCAATCTTCAGTGCTTCAGAGTTGAGAGGAGATCTTGCTGTTGTGGTCCCTATGTTTTGCCAGTTTATTGGAAGCCACTGGTGTATTCATGAATTATGTCTCAGATTTCTCTCAATGGCTCCATTTCTAGCTCAGGCTCAAAAGAATCCCACACCTAGCTCTCTAGCTCAGGTGAAAGCCCTTGCTGCAACCCACAGTGACTGACCAATTTGGTCTTACCCCTAGATGTAGTTTATTCATCACAAACTGAATAACTCATCTATTGTCAGAGTCTATTAAATGCCAAGGTTAGATGCTGAAAACCAGAAAGGGAAAAGGAGAGAGGAAAGACCTCTCTGGAAACACTCAGTTATTCCAAAAATGTCTCTTCTAAGTGAATACTCAATATAGATATTATCTTTACTCAAGCAAGAACCAGAATACACAGAAGAAAGAAGACACAAGTTGGTTCTAATACATGAGAAGCTTCAAGACTAAAATAGTAGCATGAGCAGAGAAATAGAATTCACCATAACAAGACACAGGACACAAAGAAAACATGACTTCAAATAAATAAATTGCAAATTATGTGCATAAATTCTCATCTGTCTACCCAGAGATGAAATCAGACCATAAGCTAAAGTATGGAGCCAGAGCAGTAAATGGATCATTTCTCCACTTTGGCATAGCTTTCTGGACTCTTCAGCTTGAATAACCCAGTTAGTTTTCAACAGGGAAGAAAATAAAGTATTGCCCTTAAAGAGTTAAGACTATAGTTTTACTGCTTTCTCATAGTGCATTTTCCTAATAAGGTCACAGTGCTACATTCTCTGACTTCACCTACTCATACTCCAAGGTTTCCCCCCCCCCATATCCACATGGACTCTCTTTGCCATCCTTCCTTTCAACTGCTATTTCCTCAGGGCCTCTGTGCTCAAGAAAGCTGACATTTGGGCTACTAAGTGATCCACACTTACCCGAAGGTTAGTTCCTTTTCTATCCCATTTGGGAGCCTTGGGTCTTCCCCCAGCCCTATTGCTCCTCTCCTCACCCAATCAATGGCACAGAAGGAGATATCCTAAGCAGGTCTCAAAATGGTATCTCATGGAAAAGACGCACTGACCTTGAAGAGAAAGCCAAACAAATAAGAAAAGAAATTGAAACAGGAACTATGATGCAAAAACTACTAAAAATGGGATCAAAGGAAAATCTGGGAAAACTGAGCAAAGAGAACCCAAGAGCTCTGAGATAGAGAAGTAGAGGGGGAGAATACAAGTTCCTGCTCCAACAGTTCTGGATGATTTACTTCCACTAAAGCACAAAGATTTTTTAAAAGATCAAAACTGGAGTATGAAAACACTGGTTATGAGCTCAGGTTCTGCCTGATTCCCAGTTCTGCCTCTCACAACTAGGTGACCCCAGGAAGTTGTTGAGCTGCATGTCTCTCTCTATAAAGTAGGAATAATCATATTTCCTTTACAGGAATATTTTGAGGTTTAAATGATATCATATCATTAGCAATTCTACAGGACCTACTCTGTGCCAAGCATTGTTAATTAATTAATTTGTCCAAGGTCACACAGCTGGGAAGTGGCAAAGTGGTTCTTTGAACCCAGAAAAACTGGCTTCACTCTGTGTTCTTAAATACCATGCCTCTCAATATATGTGTTCTTATCTACCATGCTTCTCAATATAATGCTCACAAATCACTCTGCCCAGTGCCTGGCATGTGATAATAGTGTTGTAAATGGCAGTTATTTTATTATTACTAACCTCACACAAGGCATAAGAAAAATCTTTTGTCAATAGAGATTAGGGGAGGAAAAATCGGTTCTGGAATGCAATATCTGGAGATCTGCATGCCAGAGTAGTTTTTCTGGGAGAATTTAGAAAGGACTCATCAGAGATGTGTTGCTTCTCTCTGGAGCTGTGTATAGCTCACGCAAGTATTCTTGGTTTAGTACCATCATCTCTTCTGTTTTCCAAGGTTGACTTAGAGCTCTAAACCTCAATGGAGAATTATAGATTATCCTCACCCTCTCATTTTATAAACAAGTAAATTGAAGATCTGAGTTATTGTATTTTATTATAGAAGATTTATAAATTAGCAACAAAACTAATCCTTGAACAAAAGTCTCTTGATGCCCAGAAAATGCTCTGTTTTTTAAATCTATAGCCAATACATACACCAGGTTTCTATATTTCACAATTTCTTGTTCATTGTCTGCAGAAGTGCAGGTCTATTGGCCAAATAAATTATTTAATTATTGATTTGAAAAATATTGCTACAATAATGATTCATCACATGGAAGACAGTTACAGAGCTTCTTTCTCTATATACTTCTAATGGCCTGGGGTGGGGGGGTGCAGGGCAGGGCAGATGGTGATGCTTAAATCAAAATGTCTCTAATTACCTACCACAAACCTTCTTGGTCTTTAATGGTCTTGAAGTTTGGGAACGTGTTTGCCAATGCTGACACACAAAAAGCTCACACTGAATTAGGGTGTTCAAGTGCTCCAGACAGGACAAGAGACATTGAAATCAAGGACCTCCTTCCACTACCCCCAAAAGATCCTTTGCCTTTAAGGCTCCTTTTAAAAAGCAGCAAGTTTTCTCTGATCCTCCTTAATAAAATGCCCCAACAGCAGCGCTCCCCTTCCTTATTTGAGATCTGTGCAGTCTCATTAAATTTGATGTGTCGCAGAGGGCTTGGATATGTGAAAGGGAGGCTGTGGGAGCAGAACTGGAGGTTGCCAGCTTTACTAAGGAAACGTAATTCATTACAGCTTTTCAAAATGGACGCCCCTCTGGCTTCCTGCTCCATTGATTTTTTCCCCCTTTGCAAGTAACAAGTGGAGGGCCAGCTCAGCCTGCAGATTTAACCCTTATTAACAGCTGTTTAAATTAAAGATGCGGTTTGATGGAGACACAGGAGCCTTCCTATATCCCCAGTCAAAGGAAACCCAGAAGAGATGATTAAAGATGAAAGCATGCAAACGTCTGATGCTAGGCTGGCAATGTGGCATCTACCCCCATCTGAAGAGGGCCTAGCACTGCTATTAAGTAGTTCATCCAAATAATGTGTTCCTACTTTTCCCAGATTAAATATTCATGACCTCCTTTTTCCTCCCCCTCCTTCTTTGAAATAGTAATGGAGGAAGAAGTATTTGCTGTTCTATGTGAAGTGGTGAATACTAGAACAATAGCAGACTGCCAGCACATTGAACACTGCCTCCTCAGAAAGATTGATCCGGAACAGCTAGGACTACAAGCCTGGCTACAGGCTTCCCTGAGACCTGAGAGTGAAAACAGTGATTGCTATGGTGCTTCTGAGTGAGGCTAACCTGTTCTGGGAACAGAGCCTACAGAAAGAAGACAAGACTCATCATGCAAATGCAAGCTTTGCCTCTGTCCGTGGGGATCAGTCTATGCAGACACTCCACAAACTAACAAGGAAGCCAAATAGCAAAGTCAAGGCCAGTGCTTTGATGAAGGGAGGATGCAGACAGTCCTGGATGAGACTGATTATCCAGCCTCTGTTTCTGTTTTACTCAGAGCCTCCTACAGCCTCAGGTTCCCTAGGCCCCTAACCCTATACACTAGTAGGGGTGTTGTCATTGTTGTCCCTCTAAACTTCTTCCTGAAAGAAGAGCATGGAGATTCACACTGGGTACTACAGACAAAATAAAACCTACCTGCCCACTGAGAAAATGCAACATGGGAAAAGACCATTTTAGGAAAGGGATGGGGACAATGTGCTCCCTCGAACATTAAAACCCACTTTGTTTAGAATTTTGCTCTCCCCATTCCTCTAACCATCCTCATGTTCCCTCAAAAGATAAATAAAATAATCCCAAAAATTGTGGGCACTCACATTCTTAGAAAATGCAGAGAGATATGCTGCTATAAGAGAGAATAACATCAAGGTGTCTCTCTCATGCTCATACTCTATAAATTTATTTTCCTGACTTGCAGAATCTAACTCAAGGAATATGAAGACAAACATTCTATGACAGAAGCAAAATAAGACAGGGCTAAGTGAATCATGTGCTCACAGCACTGGCATTTACATATTAAGTGAAAGAGGATGTCAGCTTACTTCGTTCTTATTTTATTTTCAATTAAAGTACATAGATTTTTTTTCTGGAGTCTAAATTTGATCACAGCTATTCAAAGTGCAAAGACCTTAATACACCTTAGTTTTTACTCCACAAGGAGTAATTCTTTACCTCTCCCTAGTCCCAAAATAGATAAATATATAGAAAGCATAACAGTGCCCCTCTCCACCCTCTTCAGTTGACTTTTAGGCAAGTTGTTTTTTTTCCCCCCTGAGAGACTCAAAGCATAAACAGCATTTGTTATAAATAGGGTTTCCTTCAACATGTTTTGAAACAAAAGTTTAAAGTATTCACAGTGTCCGAGAAACTTATTGTCAGCCTCTGCTTGCCATAGAGTGGGGAACATTGGAAATACAGGCCTTCCACTTTCTTTTTTACTAATTGACACCATCATGGAAATTTTAAAAGATGAAACATTGAGAAAATAAACTATAAATTTCCAATGTATGCCCTGTCTAGTGACAGATTAAGGGAGGTGTGTGCTGTAAGAGCTGGCAAGAACTTTCAGGTTCAGAACAAGTGTCCAAGCACGATGCAGACTTGGCAAAAGCCTTTTCCTCTTAATTTCAAGCTCACCCGTATGTACGGGGAAATGTAATCCCTGTTGCTTCTGAATTTCCCTTTCTAGCCCTCCTTTACAGGCACATACTTCATGAAAAAGAAGCTAATAACATGGAGGAAACTTGCCTGACAAACAAGGGAGTAACTACTCCCAAAACAGTAAGAAGCAGTGTGTTGTAACACAGGAGCTTCAAGGGGTATTTTGCTCATCTAAACCCTGCACTCCACACAAAAATAGTTCTCTGACCCTTAAACATGTACAAAATGATTAAAGTAAAAGTGGATACTGGAGAGGAAAGAAAAAAATTTGTCATATTATTGAGCACTTAATATGTTCTAGGAATGTACTTAAGAACTTTATATATGTTGTCTCATTTCATATTCACAACAACCCTATAGGATCAATTACCTTTTTTATTTTTTGTTTTTCTGGTTTTTCACTTACAAGTGAAGGCACTGAGGACCAGATGAGTAGGGTAACACCTCCAAGGTGTTAAGGGGCTCAGCTAGGACTAGGATCACAGTCTATCTAATTTTGAAACCACTCACCCTTTTTCTGCTATATAAGATTGCCTCCAGTTGCAAGGGTCTTTAGAAACCATAGAAGTAAACATTACCAAATCACAAAGAGAGTGGAAAACAGATTTTTAGTTCTTAGCTCAGTCTTATTTCCCATTATAGCAGAGTGACCAATGCTGTATTTGCTTCAAAATGTTTGTTTGCCCCATTAAACTTCTAAAATAAGTCTAGCATTCTGCTGTTAAAATTCTTAATGCAATGCAATATGCCGACACAAGACATACTAGGTAACAATGATGACAGTAAAAGGGATCAGGTGTAATGATTGATTATTTCAACAAATATTTACTTGTGTTTACTATACTACAACGCTCTTAAACTAGAAGAAAAAAAAATTCATACAGGCATAGCCTCAGTCTGGCTTCCTATCCCCACTCACAATACCCTTTGCCTGCCTTCCATCCAATAGCATTATTACCAGGAGCAAAGAAGACATTGTCAAAACAAAAACATCACACAAAGGCAGATATTCACATAACACAAAAAAGGGGTGGCTCAGATTCCCACAATGAAGGTAGAATGCTTAGTCACCAATCTCCTTCTGTAATCACTAACACAGGTCTACAAACTTACCCTGGCCACAAACAGCCTAACTTCATTCAGCTCATGTACACATATGTCCAGTCTAAGCACAGACCCTCATGCACCTTTCTTCTTCTCCTGCTTTCCCATCAGTCAGCCCCACTTACATCAAAACCAGTTTTCCACTTCCCCCTCCTACTCCATACCACCTTCTCAACTGGTTTCTTCTTTCATGTCCTGTGGATTCTTGTTTTCTTTTTAATGACCAAACTCCTGTAGAGTTGCAAACCCTTACACCAACATCCTTTCTATCTCACTGTCTAAATGGAAAAGTGGCTTTCCCTTAAGTATGATTAGCTCTGAAACCCCTTTCCCAAAGAGGCTCTTTTCTCTTGCCTGACCTCAATGCACATTTCACACTTGCTCTCAACCTGCCTTGCAGAGCTTTGTCTTGCAGCCACTGCACTAGAGCCCTTTTCCTTTGCATCTCTTCCCTCACTCCTTGATGTAGTCTGCTGACTTGTGATGCCTTGAGCACCTGTTCACCTAAGACTCCATCAGCACACTAAGCTTTTATTGGGGATTGATGACCTTGATCTCTCAGGATCTCAACCTCCTCAACATCAATGACTTGCATTTCTTTTCTGTTTCACACAAGGCAGTGGCTCTCAAAGCCTGTCTTTGGATGAGTAACATCAGCATCATCTGAAACTTGTTAAAAATGCAAACTCTCAGGCCTTACCTTATACCTGTTGAATCAGAATCTCTAGAAATCTGTGCTTTCATAAGCCCTCTAGGTGATTCTGATGCACAAGAGTTTGAGAACCACTAGTGCAGAGGATGGCCACATCATGAAACATGGCATCAATTGGAGCTTTTCAATTCTAAGTTCTCTCTGCTTCACTTCCCTGTCATCACTTTTTCTACTCTCTTAACTTTGCTACTTTGATATTTGTCATGGTCTGGAGGTCTAGTGCCTCTTCTGGCCTCACCTTTATTCCACCTGGACACAGGTCAGTGATTTGCATGATACCTCTAAGCTTGCAATTGCCACTTAACTGGTTTCTCCTAAATTTGGACTTTTAGGCACAGCTATAAAATTGTGCTGATTTAATCCAAGCTGGTTATCTTATCTGGACCCTTGCTGCTGGTTTAGAACCATATTATTCGTTTCTTTTGGATTTGCTAATTTGTTCTTTACATATTTTAATACTTGTCCACTTTCTTAAAGGCTGTCGTTTCCAACTAGTCTTTCTCACTTTTGGCAGAAGACTTTTACTTTGACTTCACTAAGAACAAAGTTACTGAACTGAGTTCCCTCAATTTTCACCAACTGCTCTCCAAATCATCTCTATAGCTGCTCCTCCTGACTCTGAAGTAGAGATGAGCATTCTCCTCTGTTATGTTCATGACTCCACCAGAACCTCACCTCAGGAAGGCCAGTGGAATATAAGAAAAGAAGTTTAAGACCATATCTTGCCAGAGGGTGGAGGAGATTGTCAGTGATTAATAATGTCATATGCCAGAAATAGATCCAAGATAATGAAACTGAGAAAAGGTTATTTTGTTGTGGCCATTACTTAGATAATTGGCTTCAAAATTGCTGCTTCAGTACAGAGGTGAGGACAGAAGACAAATTATAAGACAACAAAATAAGCATGTAAGGGTGTGTATAGCTCACTATCAAAAGAAATTTATCCATGTAGCAAAAGGTGAGAGTAGAAAGGTACCTAAAATGACTTAAGACTCAACGGGCATTCTTATTTCAACCATTGGTGGTATCTACGCTTGGTCTGGGCAAAGAGGAAAAAGTTAGTAGACAGGGACAGAGTAAAGACACTAAAAGATGGGACAATTGAAGGACACATGTCTTATAAGGGACAGAAAGACATAAAATACAGAGCAAAACTGGAGGGACTTATTCATCAGGACTCTTGATTGCAAGTGACAATGTACCTTTATCAATGAACTTAGGTTAAAACAGGAATATATGGACTCACACAACCAGCCAAAGGAAGAGTGTAGCTGGAGATGGATGTACCCAGAGATTTGATGCTCCCAGGACCAATGTCTCATGTCTGTTGTGCTCTATGTATCTTCTACACTCTCTCCCATGAAGACAGGCATAGGCTAGACCCATTCCATGAGCTTCTACTGGCATGTATCTTTCCAACTTTTCCATCACAAAAGGAAGGGTATCTCCTCAGCTCCAGTTAAGTGCTATAAAGACTCTGATTAGTCCAGTCTGAGCTTTGTGCCCAGCCTGATGGTCAGGGCAAGAAGAAGAAGACAGAGTATTAGGGTTTATAGTCCCCATTAGAAAAATATGCATGGGTGAAGGGGGAGCTCTTCTTTGCTCTCCCACAAAAGGTATGACACTTTGTCCAACAGAATGGGGAGAAATGAGGTACAGGGCAGACAGAAATGACAGATGTCAACTTGTCATGGTTAGTCATTGGATAAGAATGTAACCACCTCTTCTGACACCATGATGGGTGTAAATGTTTTGTGTGTGTGTGTGTGTGTGTGTGTGTGTGTGTGTATTATATTCTATCTAGTTGTATGTATATATACATATATAATGTATTATAATGTACATGTGTATATATATATATATATACACACATGCATACATATATATACAAGGTGTGATAAAAAATACAGTGAATGTTAAATTAAAAAAATTATTACAGTAAAAGACACATTGCCATTAATCTCCCTCAAAATACTACCCCTCACTTTTTTTTTTAAATATTTTATTGGGGAATTGGGAGAGGGAAACAGCATTGGGGAATTGGGGAAGGGGAACAGACAAGTTGCTGTCCTTTTGTTCTTCAGTCTAGTTGTGGAGGACGTTGCTTCACTGGCCCATGTTGGTATTATCATTGCGCTCTTCCCAGATGAGGCAGATCGGTCGCCAGCCTCTGGATGGCTGCTCATGGCGGCTCTTGGCAGCTCACACTGGCTGCCAGCTGCTCACGCTGGCTGCCGGCCACACACGGTAGCTTATGGCAACCCACTGCAGCAGGGGCTGCAGTATACACCATCACCAGTGACTCACGGCAGTCCAGTTCCAGGTCGAGCTGTTGTTCACCATCTTAGCTGTAGAGGGCAGTTTCACTGGCCCTCATGTGGGATCTGAACCGGGGTCCTGCTACTCAGAGCTGGAGTCCCAAGCCAACTCTTAACCAACGAGCCATTCGGCTGGCCCTACCCCTCACTTTGAATATACTTATTCCATCATTCTTGCCACTTTCTGAAGCAGTTCTGGGAGTCCTCTTTCATGAGTGTCTTTAGTTGCACTGTTGTGGTTGCCTCCGTGCCCTGAATTGATTTGAAACATTTACTTTTATGGTCATTTTGACTTTGGGGAAGAGGCAGAAGTCGCATGGTGCCAGAACCGGTGAATAAGGTGGACGAGGACGCACCATAATGTTTTCATTTGACAGAAATTGCCATACCAGAAGCATGTGTGACACAAAATTTCATGTTAATGCATTGTTCATGATCCATGATTCACAGCACACTTTAAAATATACCTTTTCTCAACCGTAACTCACATCCAACTGACTGAACTGAACAAGTTGAAACTAGTCACACACTGTTAGTAAGGTTCAATGCACCACTTCCCGTATTGATTCCTGCCTTCCCTTTGGATGTCACTCAGCAGCAGCATTCAGCATACTTTCTGATCACATCTTGTATAGTTATATGGTTACAGAGGTATGTCACAGGCCAGGTACTCTCTGAAAGTAGGTGCTGAGGCGGTTTGGTTTGCAAGATGTTGATTAGTGATCAATACCTGTGAAAGGTAGGGAGAAGCTGTATTTGGCCAAGAGAGAAGTAAAACTGCAATGCAGACCTCCATCAACCCAGGGAGAGCTCTAGAGTGAGTGTTGCTAGTCAGACTTGTCTTGCGTCAGATAGAAATGGCTGAACCAAAGTGCCTAGACCTTTATACACCTGTGTGACTGAGTCACTGGTTGTGAGCTGCCCCACAAAAGGCATGATCTCAGGGGAGATTATACTCTCTATAGTTGAGGCAGACTCAGAAGATGCTGACGGCTGAAAGCTACTCTCTGCATTCTGGGCAGCAGGTCCTTCCTTAAAGAGGGATCTAGATGGTGTATCTCCATGTCTACCATATAATAGTAGAAGAATGCAAGGCACAGAAGATTTTTAGCATGATAAAACTACTCTGTATGATACTACAATGATGAATACATATAATTATAAATTTGTCCAGCCCATAAAATGTGCAACACCAAGAGGGAACCTTACTGTAAACTATGTATGGACTTTGAGTGATAATGATGTGTTCATATAAGTTCATTGATTGTAACAAATATACCACTCTGGTGGGGGAAGCTAATGCATATATAGGGGCAGGAGATAAATAGGGAAATTTTTGTAACTTTCTCACAATTTTGCTGTGATCCTAAAACAATTGCTCTTTAAAACTGTAGTCTATTAATAATTTTAAAAATTTTACAGCAAAAAAACTCAGAGCAGAGGGTGGTCCTTTTACTATGTTAGTGCCAGTATGGGAGCAGCAAAAGTAAGTAGAGGGTATTTGGACAAAGGTTAGCTGCCAATGAATCCATGGAAAATACATTCCCAATTCTAATTAGGTATGTGTAATAAATTAAAACTGTAGTGAGTTCTTTGATACACATTCATCAAGAAGTAGAGTCCATTTCCTCTTCTCTTGAATGGGGGCTGCCCTATGCCTGTTTTGAATTCTAGAGTATGTCATAAGAGACACTATATTATTTCCAGGTTTAGCCTATATGAAAACTTGTTATCTGGAACCCCTGGGGAGTCCAATTACCACACTGGAGAGATCACATGGAGGGTCTCTGAGATTACTTGGAGATGAAGAGGAACCCAGCTAAGCCCAACCTTCCAACCATCCTCACCAAGGTGCCAGGCATGGGAGTGAAACTAGCTTGGACTCTTCAGACCAACCCCAAGCTACAGGCTACCAAATGACCCAGTTGATCCCAATCAGCGAAGTCCTGACTGAATACATGACAAAATTGTGTGATATGATAAAACAAAGTTTTTTAAAGTCTCCAATTTCAGAGGTAGTTTGATATGCAGTAGTAGATAATGAAGCAATAGGCAAAAGCAGATTCAAGGACATGGCAAGTTGTAGAAGCTGTCAACAGAAGACTGAAAAGCCGCAATGCAAGGAGAGACTAGAGAGGATCAGAGATGGACAGAGACTCATAAATAAGGAAGCTGGTTGAAGCAACATGTGACAGACCTGTTCTGACTCATGGCGAGATAAACATTGCTGGCTTCCAGGCTTCTAGTGAAACAGCAAATGAGATAATCTGCTGATGTTAATAGCTAGGAGAAAATAAGATGGTGACATGGAGAAGACAAAGAAACTTTGGAAAACTGTGGAGCAACAAGGCCAGGAAAAATGCAAGCTATGAATAACAAGGTCACGAGCAAGGGCCCACTGAAGTCAAATGGCCTAGATCTTGGTCCATGTTGTCAGGATTTTGAGACCCTCTCACATGATGCTGTGACACTAAGAAGTAGAACTGTGAATGATTCTGTTGTGGTAGATACCACAGCAGGTCAAAGGAGTGAGGATGTCAAGGGATTGAGAGATGCAGAAATGAAGATGACCTAGATGTAGTAAAATGAGTGAATGAAAAGGCTGAGGATGTTGGCATCTTGATAAAAGCAAAGATCAGTATCTTAAGGAGTGGTTGTGAGTAAAAGAGTTCATTCATCTTTCATTTATGCATTCAGCAAATACTTATTGAGTATCTACTATGTATCATGTATAATGCAAAGCTGCTCAGTTTCTGTGTCTAAGAATAAACAAGAATAAAAAGAAAAAAAATGAAATTAAGTAAGTCCACTTAAGAAAAGTTGAAACTAATGGACAGTATAAACTTCTGCATCATCCATGGGATTGAATTGTACTTCCACTGCCATTAAGAATAAAGAATGATGGGCTGGCTGAGCAGCTCAGTTGGTTAAGAGCTTGCTCAAGAGTGCGAGCTCTGGGCCGGCCGAGTGGCATGATGGTTAGGAGCTGGCTTGGGACGCCCCGGTCCGGATCCCACATATGAGGGCCAGTGACACTGCCCTCCACAGCTAAGATGCTGAACAACAGCTCAACCTGGAGCTGGGCTGGCGTGAGTGGCCAGCAGCCGCAGTGAGCGGCCGTCCAGAGGCCAGCAACTGATCTGCCTCGCTGGGGAAGAGCGCAATGATGGTGCCAACGTGGGCTAGTGAGGCAACGTCCTCCACAACTAGACTGAAGAACAAAAAACAACAGCAGCTTGTCTGTTACCCTTCCCCCAATTCCCCAACACTGTTCCCATCCCCCCAATACCCCAATTAAAAAAAAAAAGAGTGCGAGCTATGAGCAACAGTGTTTCTGGTTTGATTCCCACATGGGCCAGTGAGCTGCATCCAAGCTGAGCTGCCATTGAGCTGCCAATATGTGGCAGGATGGCTCAGCTGGTGAGAGCACATGCTCCTAACAGCAAGGTTGCCTGTTCGAGATGGTGGGCTACGCCTGCCCACAACTAAAGACTGAACTTGGCACCTTGAGCTGAACTGCCAACTGGGTGGCTCAGTGGATAGAGAACACACTCTTAGCAACAAGGTTTCTGGTTCAACTCCCACATGGGATGGTGGCTACGCTCACCCGCAACTAACTGAACACAACACCTTGAGCTGAGCAGCATGACTGGACTTGGAGCTGAGCTTGCTGCGCCCTCCACAACTAAGATTGAAGGACTACAACTTGGCTCTTCCCTTCCCCCAATTCCCCAACACTGTTCCCCTCCCCCAATTCCCCAATAAAATCTTAAAAAAAATAATAATAAAATAAAAGATTTACCACTTCCTAATTACTTAAACACATTGTAAAAGAAAAGGAACTTACGGTCCCTGTTTGTTTCCAAGTATAGTGTATAGGCTGGCCTCAGAAATATGGCATATTTAGAAGGATTTTAAACAACTTTCTAAATGGTCCAGGCCCATTTACAGACCACCTACAAAACCTGACTTCTAACCACTGTTGTATAATCAAGAATAAATAACCTTTTTGTGCTTCCATGTAATTATCTATGGCAGATAATGATACTGACCACTCCTATTCTGAGCACTGATTAATTACACTCACTTTGTAAACACTTATTGAATACACATGTATGTACTAGATGTTAGGCTGGGCCCAAAAGAAACAATGGTTATTGACACATTGCTTACCTTCAAGAAAACCTTGGTTTAGTATGAGAGATAGGCCTATAATCAGTTATCCACAATGCAACATGCGAAGTGTTAGGATTATGAACACATACAGTATGTGTTCAACTAGTTAGCCATATTGTAAGAGAGGAGAAAGAGAAGTTAAACTAATTGAATGCTTACTCTTTGCTATATAATTTATTTATGTAATCTCATTTATTTCTCACAAGAATTCTACAAAGTCGATATCACTTGCTGAATGCTCTGTGGCTCAAAGAAGAAAGTAACTTGCTCAGAGATAGGTATGTTAAAAATGCTGGGGGAAAAAAAAAAAGGCTGAACTAGGATCTCTCTCTCTCCAAAGCCCATACTATTTTATTTAATACCCAAAGCCTAATGGGTATTTTCCCAGTAGCCAATACTTTCCCAATATTTGTAGTAGCCTTATAGGGTACTCCTTTTTTATTTATGTCTACATCTTAGATTAGATTGTACTCTTTTTGGAAGTAAGAATCTTGCCTGATTCATCTCTATTTCCTTCTATGCATGCTTATATATTAGCTGGTTCACAAATATGCATTTCATAACTTAAAATAAAGTAGAAGTTTAACAAAAGGATGTTTCCTAGAAGTTCATAATTGGCATTAAGTTATTATTCATAAGGAAAAAATTAATAAAAGAGAGGATATATGAATGAATAAATGAATGCATGAATGAAAGCCAAATGTGCTCTTGTCTCAGAGCATTTTCATTTACTGTTTCCCCTGTCTGGAAAGGTTTTCCCCCAGATTGTTACATGCTTTGCTTCCTCAACACTTTCTTTAGTTCTTGGCTCAAATGTCACGTTATTAGCATGATCTTCACTGACCACTCTATGTAAATAGCAACTACCCCTTCTAGCTGTCACCTCTGTATCCTTACCCAGCTCCATTGTTTTCACAGCATTTACTACACCTGACCTATTATATATTTGCTAGTTCATTTATCCTGTCTCCCCCACTTGAGCTCATACTCCATGTGAGCTGGACCTTTTTCTGTGTTGTGCACCACTGCAGGCCCAGTGCTCAATTCCTCTCTGTGACTTGAGAATTAAACATGGTCATGGAAATAAAATTCCTTCCTACTTTTCTCTTGTTTGGACTGAAAAATCAAATAATTGCATCAATGCTTTAAACAGTGCTGTGTTCCAAAATTATAATCTTTCTACAAAAAAGAGTTATGAGATTGCCTTTTATTTTTCTTTTATGTCTTTGTGTGTGTGCATACACAATGAGGTTTTGTTAGAATAATATGTTGCTACATTTCCCATCTATAGGATTTGGAGCTAAAACAAAGTGAATTGTTTAGTGAATTGAAAGGTTAAAATGAGTGCTTTCCATATAAGAGGAAGGTGCTTTGACTCTCCTCTTGACCACTAGAATTTTTGGTGGTGGTTTAGAAGTTAAGTGAAGTATTGTTTTATCCACTATGATATTGGAAGAGGGGAAAGAGGAAACTCTGAAGGTTAATGTTTACTTCACAGAAGGACAAAAGAGATGCAAACAGCTCAATTCAGGTTTTCCCTGTCTCCTGCAGATAACTCACAATCAAATACTTTCACTATAAAGGAAGGCCATTCACTATCTTATGCAGGCTTCTTTTTTTGTTTTAGATAATTAGACAAAATGCTTTTTCAGGACAGCATTGAAGCATAATACTGTGATAATATTCATTGCAATGGAATTTCACCTTTATGATAATATATCTAGTGGCAACCAATTTCATATCCCAATTCTCTCTTTTGCTAATTACTTGGGAAGACACTCTAACATTGTGATATTTAAGGGTAGGTCCTATGGGACTAGTATATTAACAAACTTTAATGCAGAACCTTTGGGATTAAAATAAACTATAAGCTACTGAGTTCATACTCAAAGCTGAAATAGTAATAATACTTTGTATGAGTCTCCACATTTCTCACTTTATCATCATCACCCTCTGTGTTAAGAATAAGCCAGAATTAGAATTTTCCCCAAATTACAGATGAGACTCCAAGAAAGTCAACAATGTCTTATGGTCACACAGCTAGAGATGATAAAACTAAAACTAAAGCCCAGGTCTTTGGGTTCCTATGATGTCCTCTACTTGATCTATTAATAAATAGCCCAGAAAAACTGAAACTGTGCCATGGACCATGACCTTCTCTTTTGGACTCTAATTTCTGGATCTCCAAGTCAATTACATGTCACAGTTAAGACCATATCACAACAGTAATGATTTCTGGAGGCAATTTATGATAAAAGCAAAAGTGGAAATTGTGTCCCAAGAAACCCAACCCAGAACAGTGACTACTGGGAGGAAAACCATAATCTTATACTCAACATAAGGAAGCAGAAGTCCCCAAATGAGCCTGTCACAACAGCTAATTTTGGATCTGGCCAAGCAGTTATTTTGAAACCCTCATGAATTCGGCAATAAATCATTGTTTACCTTCTTAAATTCTATTTCTGCAATGAGGAGTTATTTACTTTATGATTAATAGTTCCCTGAAAATATTCATAGAGGTGTATTTCTTTATCATCTCTCTCCTTCCTCTTCTCTCTTTTCCCTTTCCATCTTGTACCTCCCTCTTTCCCCTATTTTGTTTTCTCTGTCTTTAACATCATAAGCTTTTAAATCCTCAGTCTTGCTTGAGGTATTACTTTTCTATTGTTGCATTTAAAACTACCACAAAATTAGCATCTTAAAACAACGCAAATTTATTATCTCATAGTTTCTGTAGGTAAGAAGCCTAGGCACAGCATGGCTTTATTCTCTGCTTAGGGCCTCATTGGGCTGAAATGAAAATGCCAGCTGGGGCTGGAGTATTTATCTGGGTCCTCTTCCAATATTACTAGTTGCTGGCAAAATTTGTTTCCTTGAGGCCATAGGACAGAGATCCCATTTTCCTGCTAGCTGTCAGCCAGAGACTGCTCTCAGTTCCCAGAGGCTACTCATAGTTCCTTGCCATGTTCCCCCATTGGCCATTCACAACTTGGAGTTTGCTTTTTTCCCCCAAGCAGCTGGAGTCTGGCTTTCTGACTTCCTCCTCTGCAAACAGTTGGAGAAAACTCTTTGCTTTTAAAGGGTCAATGTAATTACCTTATTTCCCCATGTATAAGATGCTCCCATGTATAAGACACACCTTCATTTGGGGGCCCAAAATTTGAAAATAAATGTATTACATAAAGTTACTGAACTCAAGTTTTATTCATCAGAAAATTCATACACCTCTTCCTCACTGTCAAAACTCCCAACCATTAGCTTGTCCTCATGTGTGTCTGATGACGAATCACTGTCTTCATATATTGCCTCATCCTCAGTGGGAAATGCAAGTAAAAAAATCTACAACCACTGTAGACACACCCAGTTTTTAGATCCCAAATTTTTCGAAAAACGGTGCATTTTATACATCAAATGTCATATACCATAATCTAAGCACCAGAGTAACTCCATCATATTCACAGTTCTAGGGATTATGCAAGGCATATCTACAAGAGGCGTGGAAAATCTTGGAATTCTGTCCACAAACTTAGCAAGAGCATACATCATTTGTGTGGCATGTAGTAGGCACAGATTTTTTCCTTTTTTTCCAAGGGATGACTCTGACCTCCTACTTGAAAAACTGTTCATTTGTCCTCTAAGAAGCCACTTGGATCTCTTTTAACTCCTTTGCAAGCTTTTGTGTTGGATCCTCATCATCCCCCAATCTCTAAATGCTAGAGTTTCCCAGGTCTCTAACCTCTTCTTTTCACCTACATGCATCCCCTAGAGATCTTACCCCATCTCAGGGTTTGAAGTACCATCTGTATACAATAGCTCCCTAATTTATCTCTGTAGCTCAGATCTCTCCCCTGAATTCCTAACTCACATATCCAATTGCTTCCTCAATATCTTCACTTGCTGTCCAATAAGAATATCAAATTTAACATTTCTAAAAATAACTTGATCTAAAACTTCCTCAAACTGTTCCTCTTGAAGTCCTCCTCATCTCAGTAAATGACAGATCCCCTATTCTACCAATTTTTCAGAACAGAAACCTTAGTGTCTTCATTAACTCCTCTTGTTCACACATATCCCAGGCCCAATACATCAGCAAAGTTCCTTAGCTCTACCTTCAAACTATAAATAGAGAATTGGGCAATTGCTTATCTCCACTGCTAACAAGCTGCCTTGCCTGGGTTTTTGGAGCAGACACCTAACTACCCTATTTATTTCTGTCTTTATTCCCACCATCCCCATTTTAATCTATTCTCTACACAGCAGCTAGAATGATGCCTTTAAAACATCAAATACTTGTATATCATGCCACTCCTCTGCTCTAAATGTGCCAATGTCTTCACTTCATGCTCTAATCCACTGTTCATCTTGTGTCACACAGTTCATTCCTTATTTCACTTTACCACAATACCCTCCCCAATGCTCTTTGTACACACCAAGCATGTTTGTTCCACAGAGCCTTTTTTTTTTGAAATTTAAAGGTTTTAATTTTATTGTTACACATATGTTCATATGGAATTACAATATGGAAAGACTATACACAATGAATGTATTCATTAAATAGTTTGTTAAATGATCAGGGGCTTACAAACATCAATGTTATGCAGTATTTCTGTAAGTAACTAAGATTGCATTTTTTAAATTAATTTATTTATTTTTAAATTATTTTTTATTGTGAAATACACATTTTTTAGAATTAGTTTCAGCTGT
>NW_017731813.1:785335-797358 GCF_001890085.2 Hipposideros armiger | reverse complement strand
ATCCCATATGTTAATTTGTTCTTTTATTTCCCTTGCCCAAGGGGATAGCTCAGGAAAAATATTACTCAAGGTAATGTCTGCAAATTTACTCCCTATTTTTTCTTCTAGGAGTTTTATGGTTTCAGGTCTTACAATTAAGTCTTTAACCCATTTTGAATTTGTTCTTGTATATGGTGTAAGTAGGTGGTCCATTTTCATTTTTTTGCACGTGTCAGTCCAATTTTCCCAGCACCATTTATTAAATAGACTATCTTTACTCCAATGTAAATTCTTGCTCCAATTGTCATAGATTAAATGACCATATATGGATGGGTTCCTTTCTTGGCTCTCTCTTCTGTTCCATTGATCTATGTGTCCGTTTTTATGCCAGTACCATACTGTTTTGATTACTGTAGCCTTGTAGTATGATTTGATGTCGGCTAGCGTGATACCTCCCACTTTTTTCTTATTTCTCAAGATTGCTGTGGCTATTCGGGGTCTTTTATAGCTCCATATAAATTTTTGGATTATATGCTCTATTTCTGAGAAAAAATGTTCTTGGTAGTTTTACAGGAATTGCATTGAATCTATATATTGCCTTAGTAGTATTGACATTTTAACTATATTAATTCTTCCTACCCATGAACATGGTATGTATTTCCATTTATTTGTATCTTCTTTTATTTCTTTCTTCAATGTCTTATAATTTTCTGAGTACAGGTCTTTTATTTCTTTGGTGTAAATTTATTCCTAGGTATTTTATTGTTTATAAAGTAATTGTAAGCAATTCTGCATGGAGGCTCACCAGCCAGTGAGTCGGTTTGCTGGCTCCACTGGTTCTCCAGCTGCCCTCAGCCTCACTGATTTGATCAAAGAGAGTCCTCACTATTTTCTACTTCCAGCTATCGTGGAACTCCTCTTCCCAGCAAAGTAACTCTGGGCTGGTGAGCATGGTGTGGGGCCGGAGGGTCTCGCCCCCAACCGGAGAAACCTCCCCACCACTGAGGTGTCCCTCATGTGGTTCGCCCTCTCTTGTCTCTGCCCCTCCTACCAGACTCGACGTGGCCTCCTCTTTAAGTCCTTCGTTTAGAGGTTCTGCTCATCTAGTGTCCAGGGAACTTCCAAGGTTGAATATCTTATGAATTATTTGTAATTTTGGTGTGATCCTGGGAGGTAGTCGGCACAGCGTCTATCTATTCTGCCATCTTACTGGAAGTCTCTCCACAGAGCCTTTACTTGCTCTTCTTCCTATTCTTTCCCCTGATACCCTCTAGCATTACTTCTTCATTCTTTCCTTCTCTGCTCAAATAATAATATCAGATAGAATTTTCCTGATGACTTACCTGATGATCCTTGGGACTCTCTATCTCCTGTCCCATTTTATTTTCTTCATAACACTATCACTTCCTAATCGATGATATACTACAATGTATGTATTTATTTCCCATCATCATATTAAAATGCAAGCTCTATGACAGAAGGGACTTGGTCAGTTCACTGATATGTCCCAGAGCCTCAATTGGAGTGTGAGGAACAATAAGCATTCAATGGATATTTGATGAATGAGTAAAAAGTGTTTGATTGCTAACCATCAGAGAACACAGATTTTCTCTAATATATATATATCATATATATGTGTATTATATATATCATATAAAATATATTATATATGATATATATTATCTATATATAGATCTAATATATAATATATTATATATTATATATATAATATATAATATATTATATATATTATATTATATATTATATATATTATATTATGTATAGTATATAATAATATAATTATATTATAATATAATATATAATATATATATTATATATGCATATATATATTATATATATATATATATATTTGCAAGAATGACAAAAAATGTATACAAGTGGACGCTTTGGTCAATGTTACTCAAGCAGTAGTTCACCATCATCAGAAGTGTCTGGACAATGATGGTAACCACTTTGAGCACCTCTTGTAAATGCAGAAGTCAAATGTGACTTGTACTCATCTTTTGTTATTGGTATATATTGAGTAGTACAATTTTAATCGTTTTTTCTTTTCTTAAAATGTGTTTACATTTTTTGGCACCGTGTGTGTGTGTGTGTGTGTGTGTGTGTGTGTGTATACACATTAGAAAATGTGTAGAAAGAAGAAGACTTAGGATAACCTTGTAACTCTCTTTAAAGAATGATCAAACTCAACACATACAACATCAGGGTGAAGACTAAGGAAGGCTTTCATGGAAGAAAAATATTCAAATAAGCCAAATGTTTTCTTCTATCTTAAGAGGTATAGAGTAAGTTTACATCAAGTGTAATCAGCTTTGATGGGAACCAGAAGGCTTTTTGCCTCTCTACCCTTTTTTCCACAAGCCAAACTAGATTCCCACCTCCACATCATGGTTCCTATGGCTCTCTCTGTCCTGCCCTCACCTCAACTTCTCAAAATCCTATCCATCTTTCAGGATCCATCTGAAACACCATCTTCATTATCAAATATCTCTTGATTCTCCCATGTCATGTGTGACCACTTCTACCTAAAGCCTCCCACGGCACCCTATCTTAGATGATGATCTCTGTGTACTTTCTTACCCTTCCTCCTCCCACTCTTCCCAAGCTTATAGGTTATGCTATTGTATTATTATCTATCCTCCATAGCACTTAGCATCACCTTATTACAAGAGATGATGCTCATTTTATATTTGTGGGATGAAATTGAATTGATTCAATTTATTGAATTTAATTGGGAAATTGAGTATTGTGTTAGCAGACTACTTTATTGCACTTTTAGACCTTAGGGACTGAGCAACAGTCACCTGCGCCTCTAGCAGTTGGCTCAATGGCCTGAGACTATAGTCATCTGTCCTGCTTGCTAGAAGGCAGCTAGCTCTCAGTAACTGAGCATTCTAGGATTTTCTCAGATGCAAGGGGCAGTCGAGAATGGCCTGAGGAAAAACATTCTATTTACAAGTACATTAAACTCTACCTATTTTCCATTTCATGCTCACTAACTGTATTTTTATAAAGCATAATTTTAAAAGCTTTATGAAAAACAACATCTTTTCTATTCAAGTGAAATAACACAATTCACCCTGTGCTGCCCATGGGCCCTGCTAATGCTTCCAGGGAAGTATAGCAAAGGGCTACTTTCCTTTACAGCCTCTGATTTGTTCTTTCTACATCCTGTAATTTCCATCCACATTGAAGAGCCAAGTGCTGTGTGGGACTAATTAAACACTATAATTATCCATGAGCTATGGCCCAAAAGCATAGAGAAAATCTAACACATGTCTGATTGTAATATCAGGTAAATACTCAAGATGTGTGACTGGTGAAATGAAAAATATTCTATTCACTTAATATTCTTGATGAATAGTGAATTAGTGTAATCACATTAGCTATTCTATTCATCTATTAGGTGGGAATGATTAGAAGTGAATAACTGCAGGAAAAAAACCCTCTCAACTTGCAAAAATTAGACTTCTATAGTTTTATTATGTTTATTTTCAATTGAGGGTAATTGTCTGTAGCTTTTCCTGAGACTAGTCTACTTTCCTCCCTTATCTTTGCACCTTGAAAAACTAAGTGCTGGTTCAAAGTGTAGAGAGAACTAGTAAGACAACACAGATCTGGCAAACAAATGCTGATATAGATTGTATAAACATGAATAAATATTGATTATAAACTTCTGAGGACATAACCATGTTATTTTTTCTGCTTTTTTTTAATTGAGTTATACAACGTATGATAAAAAAATTATAGTGAATGTTTAAATAAAAACATTTATTGCAGTAAAAGACACATTGCCATTAATCCCCCTCAAAATACCCCCCCTTGCTTTGAACACACTTATCCCATTGTTCTTGCCACTTTCTGAAGCAGTTCTGGAAGTCCTCTTTCATGAGTGTCTTTACTTGCACTGTTGTGTCTGCCTCCGTGTCCTGAATTGATTCAAAACATTTACCTTTCATGGTTATTTTGACTTTGGAGGAAGAGCCAGAAGTCGCATAGTGCCAGATCCAGTGAATAAGGTGGATGAGGACACGCCGTAATGTTTTTATTTGACAGAAATTGCCATACAGAAGTGATGTGTGACATGGAGCATTGTCATGATGGAGGGTGATTTATGGCACAATTTAAAACACATCTCTCAACCATAACTCACACCCAACTGACTGCACTAAACAAGTTGAAACTTGTCATACACTGTTATTAAGGTTCAGTACACTGCTTCCCTTATTGAACATCCCTGCCCTTCCATTGGATGGCACTCAGCAGCAGCATTCACCCATATTGTTTGATCATGACCAAAGGCTCCGGGTCACACATCTGGTATGGCAATTTCTGTCCAATAAAAACATTATGGTGTGTTCTCATCCACCTTATTCATCAGATCTGGCATTGTGTGACTTCTGGCTCTTCCCCCAAATCAAAATGACCATGAAAGGTAAATGTTTTGAATCAATTCAAGACATGGAGGCAGACACAATAGCACAACTAAAGACACTCATGAAAGAGGACTTCCACAACTACTTCAGAAAGTGGCAAGAACAATGGGATAAATGTATTCGAAGAGAGGGGAGTATTTTCAGGGGGATTAATAGCAATGTGTCTTTTACTGTAATAAATCTTTTTATTTAAACATCCACAGTATTTTATTATCATACCTCATAATTTACATACAATAAAATGCATAAAATTTAAGTGTACAGCTTATTGAATTTTTACCTATATATATGCTCATGTAATCACCACACAGTTCAAAATACATATTTCTTAGAAAGGTTCCCTTGTGCCTCTTCCCAGTCAATGCCTAATCCCTTCCCAGAGGTAACCATTATTCTAACTTTTCTCACCATACACTGAGTTAGCTGGTTCCTAACTTCATATAAATGAAATCATACAATCCCATATTAATTTTTAAAGGACAATATGAAGTAATTGTAATACAGAAAAGCAAAACAAAGGAGAGTCCATAATCCCAAAACCACCAAAAAACACCAAAACCAGAAATAATTAATAAAAATAATACTCATATATCACTAGATATTTCAGACATGACAAAAAAGTACTCAGAAAAGCTCTCACTTTTTCAGAAGTTGCTCATTACTAAGCAAACCCTGCTGGATTTTCTGCATTGGTTCTAGTCAAGGTCAAAACAGACTATCCATGGTTTTATTATCCATATACTGATAACTCCCCAATTTATAGATCCATCTAGGACCTCTGAAATCCGGGCTCACATAGCCATATAAACAACTGCCTACTTAATATCTCTGCTTGGATGTCTAACAGACATCTAAAATTCACCATGTCCAACAACAAACTCCTAATTTTTCCCTGAAATCTGTTATTCTGAAGCTTTTCTTATTTCAATGAATGACAATTACATTCTACAATTTACTCATCTCTAAAACCTTGGGATCATCTTTGACACATCATTTGTTATCATACCCTTCATCCAATCCAATGGCAAAAGCTATACACACTACTTTCAAAATATATCTAGAATCTAACCACTCCTCACTACTTCTACTGACACAATGAGTCTAGTCGAATTCACCATCCTTTGTCATGTGAATTATTTTAAGTCTCCTGTTTCCTTACTTCCCCTCCACTCAGTTATAGTTTATTCTCAATACAATATACAGAGTGATCATCTTAAAACATTAGTCATTTCATGTTGTTTCTCTGCTTAGAATCTTTCCATAGTTTCTCATCTCACTCAAAGTAAAAGGTAAAGTATGATTAATGGCCCAAGGCCCTACACAATCTGTCACCAGTGGAAGCTTAGTTTCTACTCATTTCCCTATCCACCCCTGGGTATGATCATCTGGCTTCAGTCACAATCTCTTTGCTATTCCTCAAATACGGTGAAATATGTGCCCACCTCAGGACCTCTGTAGATGCTGTTCCCTCCACCAGGGACACTTTTCTCTTGTGTATCCACATGAATCTCACCCCAACTCCCACCCTGATGTCTATGTGGATCATTCTCTCTCTTCAGAGAAGAGACCTTCTCAGAGATGTGAACCAGACTGCATCATATAAAAGAGAGCAGCCTCCCTCATCTCTTTATAGCCTTCTTACCCTGCTTTATTTTTTATGGCACTTATCAATACCTGACATATTATATAGTCTTTTGTTTATTCACTTATTGTCTGTTCTATAGTATCAGGAGCTTAGTCTATTGTTCACTGTTGTATTTACTGGCATTGAGTAAATGACTTTTCCAAAGCACATTATATATATATATATATATATATATATATATATATATATATATATATATATATATATATATACATATATATATATATATTGTCCAAAATTGCAATAGGAGAGATTTAGGCATAGAGCCAAAGCAAGTTCAAATGCTAAAAGCTTCAAGATACTATATTACAGACTTTGGATCACTTGTTATTGTGTTTAAAGATCAGGATGAGTTAGAGGTGTGGATGATGTAAGTGTACTTTGATTAGAAAGAGGTGGCTAATAAAGAAACCCTCTAAAAACAGTTTATTGCCCATGGAGCACTATAAAGCCTATGCACATAATAAATGCAAAAATATTTCTTATAAAGTCTATTTAAAACTTTAAATGGATGGTAATCAAGGGCAGAAGATAGACAGCACTTTCAAATGGAGCAACTGAGGAGAATTTAATAAAGGGGTTATTTATAAAGGTGTGGGAAGGATTAAGGAAAACCAACCATAGCTGTTGATGCAACCAGAGAAAGCCAAAGCTGGAAATTGTGACCGCTTAGGCCTGAACGGTCAAGGGGAGGAAGCATTCCTATTCCTGGGGAGAGAAGCTGGCTTTAGCAGAAGGGTGTCTGAGGCACAGCTATCCTAAAGCAACCCAACAGGGAGAGATCCAGGGGAATAGACACCCCCTAACTCACTGCTGCCCTCCCTTCTACAGCTAGTGCCTCCCATGACAGTTTCCACACTAGAGAACCAGGGAGCCATTGATGAAGCCCACAGCAGTCCACCTCTAGGGGCCAGAGCTGGGGGCAGAGGAATGGAGCAAGGATCTGAGGAGCCAATGCTGAAGATCCAGCAGAGTTTGCTTAGCAATGAACAACCTCTGAAAAAGTGAGGGCTTTCCGGAGTACTTTTCTGTCATGTCTGAAATATCTCGTGATACGTGTGTATTATTTTTATTAATTATTTCTGGTTTTGCTGGGGTTTTTTTTTTTTGGTGGTTTTGAGATTATGGACTCCTTTTTGTTTTGCTTTTCTGTATTACAATTACTTCATATTGTCATTTAAAAATTAATATGGGGGGCTGGCCGAGTGGCGCGATGGTTAAGAACTGGCTTGGGATGCCAGAGGGCCCCGGTTCAGATCCCACATATGAGGGCCAGTGACACTGCCCTCTACAGCTAAGATGCTGAACAACAGCTCAACCTGGAGCTGGGCAGCTGTGAGTCGCTGGCGACGGCGGAGGCTGCAGCCCCTGTAGCAGTGGGTTGCCATGGGCTACCGTGTGTAGCCAGCAGCCAGCGTGAGCGGCCAGCAGCCGCAGTGAGCGGCCGTCCAGAAGCCGGCGACTGATCTGCCTCACCCGGTAAGAGCGCAATGATGGTGCCAACTTGGGCTAGTGAAGCAACGTCCTCCACAACTAGACTGAAGAACAAAAAAAAACCGACAGCAACTTGTCTGTTCCCCTTCCCCCAATTCCCCAGCACTGTTCCCATCCCCTCAATTCCCTCCCCCCAAAAAATTAATATGGGACTGTATGATCTCACTTAAATGAAGTTAGGAACCGGCTAACTTAGTGTATGTTGAGAGAAGTTAGAATAGTGGTTACCTCTGGGAAGGGGTTGGGTATTGACAGGGAAGAGACACAAGGGAACCTTTCTAAGAAATGTGTATTTTGAAATGTGTGGTGATTATATGAGCATATATATATAAGTAAAAATTTATTGAACTGTACATGTATGTGTATAAATTGAGAGCTGAGCCCTGTGGCACTTAAAAATTTAGAGGTTAAGTGGATAAGAAGGAACACACACACACACACACACACACACACACACACACACACACATTGAAGAGGAACTGCCAGTCAGGTGAGGAGAACTCAGACAGAGTGGTATCCCAGGTGCTAGTGAAGAAAGTACTTCAAGGTTAAGGTATGATCAACTGTGGCTACCATTGCTGATAGACCAGGCAAGATGGTGGCTGAGAATCAACTGTAACTTCTGGTGATGTGATGGTATTTGTGACCTTGAATAGAGCTGTAGTGGAATAGTAGGAATAAGATGCAGCTGGAGTGGTTTCAAGAAATAACACGTGTGAGGTGATATCTCATTGTGATTTTTATTTGCATTTATCTGATGATTAGTGATGTTGAGCATCTTTTCATATGTCTGTTGACCATCTGTATGTCCTCTTTGGAGAAATGTATATTCAGGTCCTCTGCCCATTTTTTAATTGGTTTGTTTGTTTTTTTTGTTGTTGAGTTGTATGAATTCCTCATATATTTTGGATATTAACCCCTTAAGGGAGGCGTTGTTTGCAAAAATCTTCTCCAATTCGGTTGGTTGGCTCTTTATTTTTTTAATGGTTTCTTTTGCTGTGCAGAAGCTTTTTAGTTTGACATAGCCCCATTTATTTATTTAAGCTCACACTGGTTAGAATGGCTATTATCAACAAGACAAATAATAGCAAGTGTTGGAGAGGCTGTGGAGAAAAAAGAACCCTCATACATTGTTGGTGGGAATGCAGATTGGTGCCACCACTATGGAAAGCAGTGTGGAAGTTTCTCAAAAAATTAAGAATAAGCGTGAGCAGCCAGCAGCCGCAGTGAGTGGCTGTGCAGAAGCCGGCGACTGATCTGCCTCGCCCGGGAAGAGTGCAATGATTGTGCCAAATTGGGCCAGTGAAGCAACGTCCTCCACAACTAGACTGAAGAACAAAACAACAGCAATTTGTCTGTTCCCCTTCCCCCAATTCCCCACCGCTGTTCCCATCCCCCTAATTCCCCAATAAAAATCTTTAAAAAAAAATTAAGAATAGAATTACCATACGACCCAGCAACCCCTCTCCTGGGTATCTACCACAAAAATCTGAAAACATTTACCCATAAAGATATATGTGCTCTGATGTTCATTGCAGCTTTATTTGCAGTGGCCAAGACATGGAAACAACCAAAGTGTCCTTCAATAGATGATTGGATAAAGAAGATGTGGTTTATATACACAATGGAATTCTACTCTGCCATAAGAAAAGATTAAATAGTGTCATTTGTGACAACATGGATGGATCTTGAGATTATTATGCTAAGTGAAATAAGTCAGACAGAAAAAGTCAACAACCATAAGATTTCACTGATGTGTGGGATATAAAACTGAAACTAACAAAGGAACAAGACAAACAAATAAAGAAACAAAATCTCAAAGACACAGACAATAGTTTAGTGATTACCAGAGAGGAAGGGGAAAGGAGGTGGTGGTAGATGAGGGTAAACAAGTTCAAACATCATGAAGGAAGGAGAACTGACTGGGTGGTGAACACACAATGTGATATATAGATGATGTATTACAGAATTGTACACTTGAAACCTATGTAATTTTACTAACCGTTGTCACCCCCAATAAATTTTAATTAAAAAAAAGAAATAACAGCAGATGAGATTATGAAGACAGAGTGTATAGACCACTCTGTCAGAGAGTTTTGCTGTAGAGAAGACAGAAATGTGTTGGAAACTGCAGGGCGGTGTAGAGTGAAGGAAGATGGTTTGGGTTGCTTCCTTGGTTTAAGGACTATTCCATCATGTTTTCAGGCTGGCAGGAATGGTGCAGTAGAGGAGTGTTACGTGTTGATACAGGAGACCGAGAGAGACAGACCTGCTGAAGGAATTTCCTTGAATAGGATAGAGGATAGATGTTCCAGTGCACAAGTAGGAGGGTTTCTTTAGAGCCGATCAGAGTAGTTCTTATCTTATCTGTTTTGTATTTTGCAGTTCCACAGAGAATTTCATTAGGGGAATCATGTGTGTTTTACTGCTAATGGTTAAAAAAAAACAAACAAAAAAACCATTGATAGCTATTTGTTTTATTTCTCCCTCATATGTTCCTATGAGTCATTTTAGCCCATTTTAGGAATTAGGAAGGGTCATAAAAGGTATATGACTTTATCAGGTTCTCAAAGCTTGTACTCATATGACAATCAGGTTTCAAACAAAGGTCTGGCTGATTCCAAAGACTATACATATTGCACAACATCAGAGCCTAGAATTTTCCCTGAGGGCCCACCTAATGAGAAAGGGAGAAAGATGCCAGGCCAAAAAACTAGAAAGCACAACTAACATAAACCTGAAAAATGCCATGTACAAGTGCTAAGGAGGCAAGAGCAGTTTACATGCTTGGACCCTCTGCATTGAGATCTTTGTGGGAGATGTGTCTTGTTTGATAGCTTTTAAAGGCAGAGAGTGATGAGGGCATCCGTACTGGACAGTGTTATGAGAAGGTCCTGAGACGAGCTGGACACCAAAGTAGGGCTGATTGGCCAGTTCTGTGTGAACAAGAGGGAACAAATATACCCACTTGAGCTGAAAGTGAAGTGGCAGAAGTTGAGAAAAGCTATATGGGGCTTGTTTTTTTGTTTGTTTTTTAATTAAAGTTTACTGGGGTGACAATGGTTAGAAAAGTTACATAGGTTTCAAGTGTACAATTCTGTAATAAATCATCTATATATCACATTGTGTGTGTATTACCCAGTCAGTTCTTCCATCACCATATATTTAAACTTGTTTACCCTCATCTACCACCCCCCTCTCCCCTTACCTTCTGGTAACCACTAAACAATTGTCTATGTCTATGAGTTTTTATTTCTTTGCTTGTTTGTTTTGTTCCTTTGTTGCTTTCCATTTTATATCCCACATTCTTTGGGTTTTCAGTCATGTCAATGAACATTTATTGTTCTCCTACCATGCATAGCACGGTGCTTTGGGCTGAGGAAATAAAAGCAGTCATCCTCCCTGAATTTAGCTACACAGTGAATAATTCGAATTCAGCATAAGATTTGTAACTACCTGTATCAGTCAGGTTCTCCAGAGAGACAGAATCAATAATATATAGATCTAATATAATAGATGATATATTATAGATATAGATACAGACATAGATATTTATTTCTACATGAAGTGATGTATTTAAAGGAATTATAAGAGCTGACAAGTCTGAAATGTGTAGGGCAGGGCAGCAGTCTGGAAACACGCGGAAGTGGATGCTGCATTCTTGAGGCAGAACTTCTTCTCTTCTGGAAAACCTCAGTTTTTGCTCTTAAGACTGTCAACTGGCTGGATGAGGCCCACCCACATTATCTAGGGCAATCAACTTAAAGTTAATCAACTGTAACTGTTAACCATATTTACAAAATACTATCACATCAACACCTGGATTAGTGTTTGGTTAAATAACTGGGCA
The DNA here is from genome assembly GCF_001890085.2 of Hipposideros armiger. Lineage (NCBI taxonomy): Eukaryota > Metazoa > Chordata > Mammalia > Chiroptera > Hipposideridae > Hipposideros > Hipposideros armiger. The sequence goes on along the minus strand of NW_017731813.1, from coordinate 785,930 downwards.
CTATAGTCTAGCAAAGGTGACACATTAACCATCACAGCATCCTGTTATGTCCCAGACTTATTCCATAGAAGCAAAAAGCAGGTTCTTTATTTTAGAGACATTTGCCTTTGAGAATTGCTATCTCCTAATCAGGTGTGAATCTGTAGACCAGTGAGAGGCCAGAGGAGGGGCTGTCACAGAGTCATTGTAAAGTTAGGGGTGGCTTATAAAGTTTCTGATTCATTGTAATTAATTTTTACCATGCAGAACAGAGGCTGAGGGAGGGGGTAATTTCACAAGTCAAAATAACAAATAAGTAAATACAAACAGTCCCCAACTTCCCAATTGCAGACCACTGTCTCTAGGTCTCACCTCTGGAATGAAACACAGATCATAGCCTCTGTTGCCCCCACAGCAGCCGGCCCTTGGCCCCTCCTTCCCTCCCGTTTTCCAGGAAGCTAGCTGGTTTTCAAATGCCCTCAGCTCCCATAGTCCCCTGCCTTCCCGCCAGGAGACAATGTTAGGACCCTTGTGAATCAGATGGAGTGCACATTTAGGGTGTTGAAACAGAACCACCCCCCTACAGAGAGAGAGAGAGAGAGAGAGAGAGAGAGAG
>NW_017731813.1:735952-784230 GCF_001890085.2 Hipposideros armiger | reverse complement strand
AGAGAGAGAGAGAGAGAGAGAGAGAGAGAGAGAGAGCCTCTTGCTCTGAAATAGAAGAAAAGCTTTGGGATTTATGGAATGTGGATTTACATGGAGAGGCCCTGGAATATATAAATACTCGGCTAACTTCTAATATAAAGAGAAAGGCCGAGGGAGGCACGTTTTGCAGGAGGGAAAGAGCAGAGGGAAGTGAAATCCAAACCCTGGCTCTGTGCCTCATTTTCCAAGTGAACACAGAGAATTCATACCCCTTCTCCTCATGCTTCAATCTCTTCATCATTTTTATTGATTTTCTCCCCTGAGCCAGGAGAAGCAGTGTAAAAACGACATCTCAGGCTTTGAGACATTTAAACAAAAAACTACAATGTAGCACAGCTGATCTGAATCTCTACTCACAAATGTAGATATTCATTCAATATTTATTTCTTCTCTGTGCAAGGCACTACATTAGGTTCATGGCTGCAGACCTGCATGGTAGGCAATTTATTCATTCATTCCTTCATTCATCCAACAGATATCTGGGAGTGAAAAAGGTGAATAAGATCCATCACTTTCCCCGAAGTACTCCCATCCTGTGGGGAGAGAGGGACAAGTAAGTTCACATGTGTAGTACTCTGGAATTATGAAGGAGGGTCAGCTGAATTACACAGAAGAATCACAGATGCCTTCCAAGAAGAGATGAATGACACACAGGTTGTAGTCACCTGGAAGTCAGTGGTCTGCTGAAAATCACATTTCTCAATTGACAACCCAGATGGTTGGGCTACACTTGAAAATGCCTGGACTTCCGGTGATTATATCCAAATGCCCAACAGGATTTGTAGAAAGGAGAGCATGAATGCACCTTGCATAAAATGCAAGCATGTATCATGTAATAATTATTCTTATGAGCCATTCGTCTTCTACTAGGGCACAGATCATCAAAATTCTTTGCTATTTATTATACATTAGCTTATTACTTCCCCTCAATTACCTGGTGAAATTTGTATCTTTTCACATGGCCAGGGTGGCAGGCCCTGTGGCCAAAAGCAATTAGATAAGGCCTTAAAGAAATAAGACTGTGAACAAGCCAGAATTTTAATAAAATTTGGAATCCATAGCTGTCAAGCTACATGAAGGCTCAAGCTCACAAATATCAGGCAAACATCACTACAGAACTGGTTAGTGTTAAGAAGCACTGGCAAACACTTTGCATCCCATTTTGGCGACAGATTTAAAGACTATGCATGTGTGTGCGTGCACAAGCATAAGTGTGGGGTGTGTATGTGTGTGTGTGTATGTATGTACACAAACATATATGTATACATGCAATATAAATGGTGTATTTACTCATATATTGATGCAGGGATGTTCTATAGGGATAGAAGCAAAATTGCAAAGGCAATGCTTCCTTTCAGCAGTCCTGTTACTCGTTCTCTTCTTCCTCCTCTCTCTAATCACCTTCTTATCTCACACAGACTCCCAGACAGCTCAGCCCCATCTATATTCTTCTCCCACCCCCAGGAAAGCTTACTCTCTTATCCCGAATGCACAAGTATGTCCTTTCCATGGAATATTTTAATGTAAACAGCTAATACAGCCTAAAGCTGAAAGATAAAATCTTGATAGTGGTAGAACTCCAGGAATGAATTGGCAACAACTCAAGGGTAGATGTGGGGGAGAGAAACAAAAGAGAGACTTTCCTGATGGGGGGGGGGAAGGTACAATAAAGAAAGGATGACTAATAGTTTCAGTGCTAATTCTTATTACCTTGGGCAAGTCATGCTGGCACCCTTTTGCTTGTACTCAGTCTCTCTTTTCTGTCTTCTAGAGCCGTCTGTAATCAGTTCAAACAGAGGACTTACCACATTACATAATCACTTATTAGTTACATACTCCTGGCCATCTCACCCTCTAGACATTGAGCTCCTGAAACAAGGGGACCATGTCTTTCCAGGGTCTAGACAGTGACTGGCATGTAGCAAGTGTTGAATGCTTTCTGATGAACTTAACTAATCTGAATCAGTTTGTCACCTGCAAAATGCAAGTTTGTCCACTCATCCATCCATTTATTTACTTGCTATTTACTGGACTATGTGCTAAGTGCCATGGGAAACATACAGATGTATAATAGTAACTTACCTAAAAAAACATTCCCTGCTTACTTCCCAGAACCGCAAGGAGGAACAAAGGGATCAGAGATCGTGTGTATGAATGAGCTTTGGAACCTGCATGTGCTCCCCGAGGTAAGGATGATTGTTATTCTTACTTATTGCCTGTATCTGCTGATGCTGTGTGCTCTCCTGGCCCTGAAAGGGTTATTTTTTTCAGTTTTCCCCAGTCCCCCTTCTCTGTAGCTCCCAGTAGATATATTAAGTGTAATCTTGGAACTGTTCCAGGTTGCCTCTTTAAGACTCAGAATGTTCAATATTTCCTGCACACAGCAGGCTGATCTGGCTTGGCATGGTGCCAGGGACTCTGAAGGGCTGACTCTCCAAGCACCCTGGGTGTTTTGGCCCCAACCCCAACTTGTCCAGGTTCCAAGGTGTTTACTTGGGAAGCAGGGACAAAGCTCCAGCAGAGGCTGCCACCACAGCCCCACCAGTTTGCATCCAAGATTACCTGCTCTCTGACTCAGAGCACCAGCTGAGGAAGGGAGTCCCACTGCCCACTGCCTCTCTGCTTCTGAGAGCAGCCTGAGCCCACATGGGGCAGGCAGGTAGGGCATCTCAGCTGCCCTGCGGCTCTGGTTAAGGGTAAAATGAGTACTTCTGAGAGGTTTCCACAGGAAAGTGGAGGAACAACAGCAAACTTGTTCCCTGGACACTTACTAGGCTAACATAATAGGAATTAACCCCACTGCATTGTGTGGGTGATGGGACCCCATCTGGTTCTGCAGTGAAAACTGCCTCCCTGTGACTGCTCAAGGCAAAAGCCTCTTCTTTCTTACAGCAGCAGCACAAATGGAATCCATACTCTTCTCCAAACACCTCTGGGGAAGGAAGGAACTCTAAGGGATCTTTGAGAGCACTTCCATCTGGACCCATTGTTCCCTCCCCTCCCTCTTTTTAATTAATTTGCATAATCACAGGCACAGGCTGAACATGAGACACACTCTGGACCCATGCTTGCATTTAAACAGGAACCAGATTTGTGCTTTTAAATGTGATCTTTTCCCAACTTTTCCTCCACCCTTTGTCTTTCTTTTCACTTACTCTTCCATCCCCTCCTGGCATTTCTTTTTTCTCTGACCCGCCCACACTTGGTGGATTACATGGTCACTTTCAATCTCCCTCCTTCAGACACCCACCCTCCTCCCTAACCCCATCAATTTAATCAAATAAGTATATTCTGGAACAGAAAGGAAGGAAACTAAGATTCATTGAGCTCCTAGGAGGCACAAGGCACAGCACAAAAACACAGACCACAGACAGAAAATCTTCCTTCACGCATAGATCCCATCCAGAGCCTGGAGGCCCGAGCTAGTGCTAAAACATCTATCAAATGCACAGACCTACGGAGGCAGTGAAGGCATATCATACAAGTATAGCTTATGAGTTACAGAGGCCCTTCAAGAGCATGAAATCCACAGCCCAGCCAATGAGGAGGCTCTCCCACAGAAGGTCATTGAGAGATGAGCACCTGCCCTTGTGGAAAGAATTGCAGTCCTAGGTACCAGTTCAAGCTCTGTCTGTAACTGGCGTTTGCTAAGCTGTAACTTCTTCTCACCTCAGTTTCCTCATTTATAAGCCAGGACAACTGAACTAAAGAACCACTTAACCACATGTCTCCAGGCTCTGAAATACTCTGAGTATGTGAATCTTTCACTGATGTTTGCTTTGTGATCTACATCATCATAAAACTGTATTAAAATGGACTGTAGATACAGGTGAAGGTCAGCTGTATTTTTTTCAGGAGACTAGATCGTTGAATTCTTGTCATAATGGTCTGCGGTTGGGGCTATAATAATCTATAATCATTCTAGGTATATATTCTGTCTCTGACTACTAAAATGAAGTGCTCCTCTAAGCATTTGAGTCCATGTTATTTGGAAAGACAGATATTCAGTCGGCAGCTATCCTTACTGGAACCCCATTTAGACAGATCTTGAACTGCTTGAACTAATGAGAGAGACCTTTTATCAAATCCTGGAGGTCAGCAGATGTGGGCTTTATGGGAAAAGTGAAAAAATGGGGGAAATTCCATCATGGTCATGAAAAGGCACTTACAGTAAACTCTGTTATCCATTAAGGGAGAGTAATAGGTCATTCTGGTAGGTGACGAATAGACAGCCTTTATAGATGCTGTATGAATAATCAATTTTCAAAATCTGAAATACACCAAAATGTTGCTATAAATAAATTAACCCTCTTTGAGGATTCCAAACCCTTTGCACCAGCGTTGCATAGCCTGTGAGAATTATCAGATTTAGAATATAATTTTTGCTATTTGTTGCAAAAACAACAGGGCTTCTGTTTATCAAAACTGTTACTTTTGAAAGCAAAATAATATTACCAAACATGATTAGGGATTTCTCTCAATCCCTGTTTTCAACTACTGCCCTGTTCCTGTTTCATGCTCTAACCACACTTGGCCATGACCATTTCTGAAAAAGATTTGGAGTCTCCCACTTGCACACCTGTGCTCAAGTGCCTCTTCCCTCTGTCTGGAAGCTGTCCTTGCTCTCACTGCCCTACTGTCCTACTTGCCAAGCTCAACTGCGATCTCCTTCATGAAGCTCTCCATAATATCTCCCAAAAGATGTGATCACTTCCATTTCAGAACTCCCATAGCACTTTGTTTTCATCTTCCTTAAGGCATTTTCAACACTTTGCCCTTTGGACCACATGAATCTATCTAGTCCTGGCACTTTCCTTTAGAAGAAGTTTTATATATTATCTGCCTAGGGACATTAATGTTCTCATTTGGCTTGACGCTCTTGAGAGAAATAGAAACATGGTACCATTTATCAAAATTTTTAGATTTTGAAAGCATAGATGATCATCTGTAGTCCTTATTCCTAAATATCTGTGAGCATCTTGAGAGCAGGATCATGTCTAAGCAGTCTGCATTTCTGGCTCCTAGCACAGAGCCCGGCATGTGGTAGGGAGCAATCAATACTTGCTGAATTCAACCAAACATAATAAATTGCATTAACACATCAGCGGAATGAGAGATGGAAGTGTTCACCAACCTTAAATCTCTCATTTTCAACTAAAAAAAAAATCACATTTTACTTTGGAAAGAGAAACAGCAGCATGTGCAATCTCATTTTGAAGCTCAAATAGTTTAGATAGATAAAGAAGCTTCATTAGCCTGCAATCTTTCAGGAATTTGTTGACCAAGGCCATTTTGTCAGGTTGGCTGTTTACAGCTGCAGGTATAGATTCATTCATTCACTCATTAAACCAATATTACTGAGAGCCAACTACGAGGTAGGAACTGTTCAAGTTTTAGGGTTGCAGCAGTGGCACAAGGCAAAGTTCTTGAACTCATGGAGGTTATAATCTAGAGGAGAAAACAATTAACAAGTATGGTTCAACGATATAAAGAAAATAAACTTGGGAAACGATAATGAAAGTGATGGGGTGATCAGTAGTTTAGGTAAGATGGGTGGTCAAGAAAAGCTATTTGGAGATGACTATTTGACCTGAAGGAGGTAAGTGGCCCATGAAAATATGTGAAGGGAAAATATTCCAGGCAAAAGGAAAGCATGTGAAAAGGTTCTGAGGCAGAAGAATACTTGGTGTGTTTGAGGAATAACAAGGAAAACAGTGTAACAGGAGAGGACTGAACAGGGATGAGGTTTGGACAATGGCAAGAAATGAGCTCAGAGCAATAGCAGTGTGCCAGATGTGGGAACTGTAGATGGTAAGATTTGGATTTTACTCAAAGATGGATGCTTTTGGAGGATGTGGAGCTGAAGTGTGAAGTGCTCTGATCTACATTTTAAAAGTATCACTCTAGCTGCTATGTTGAAAATAGACTGGGAGATGGCAGGAGTGGTAGGAAAGTGGAGGCACTGGAGCCAGTTAGGAGGCCACTGCAATAATCCAGGATGCTGATGGCTGAACTAAAGTGATGAATAGTGAGGGTGGTAAGAAGTGATTGGGTCCTGGATATATATTTGAAGGTAGAGCAACAGGCTTTGCTGAAGGATTGGGTATGACATCTGAGAGAAAGAACTCCGAGCTTCTTAGCCTGATCAGTTAGAAGAATAGAGTTGCAATTTACTGAGATGGAGTAGGTTGTGGGAGTAGGTTTTTGAGGTGAAGGATTTCAGCTTGAGACATGTTAATTTTGTGATACCTATCACTCATCTAAGTAGAGATGCTGAGTAGGCAATTAAACATATGAGATTGGAGTTCAGGAAAAACATTCAGGTTGGATATATAAATACAAGTTCCCAGCAAATAGTATTTGTATTAGTCAGCTCAGTCTGCCATAATAAAATACCATAGACTGGGTGGCTTAAACAACAGGAATTTATTTCTCATAGTCCTAGAGGCTGGGAAGTCCAAGATCAAGGGGGCAGCCAATTTGGTTCTTTGGTGAGGACTCTCTTCCTGGCTTGTTGGCAGTCACCTTATCTGTGTCCTCACATGGTAGAGGGAAAGAGAAGAAACAAGACCTCTGGTGTCTGTTCTTATAAGGGCACTAATTCCATTATGAGACACTCACTGTCATTACCACATCTAAACCTAATCACCTTCCATAGGGCCCATTTCCAAATACCATCACACTGAGGTGTCGGAGTTCAACATATGAATTGGGGGGGGGATGCAATTCAGTGCATAGCAGTATTTAAAGCCATGAGATTAGTGCATAAAAGAGAAAAAAGGCGAGAGGAGGGGTTAAGGGAGAGGGGAGAGGGAGAGGGGAAGGGAGGAGAGGGGAAGAGAGGTTTAGAGAACAGAGCCCTAGAGTGGTGCAAGGAGATGAGACAGGACCCGCAACGATCACAGAGAAGGAATGACCTTGGAAGAGAGGAGGAAAACCAGGAGTGTGGTGTCCTGAGAGTCAAGTGAATAGTTTCAAAGGAGACAGATGATCACCTGGGTTAAATGCCACTGATACGGGATATGGAGTATATTGGGTTGTCGGGAAAGTCATGACGCATATTTGCAATGAAAAACATAGAAAAAATACATCATGACTTTTCTGACAACCCAATAGTATAGGGAATATAGTCAATGGATTTGTAATAGATGTATATGACATTAGAGGGGCAATAGATTGGGGGAGGGGGGTTATCACTTTGTGAGGGACGAAATGTCTAACTATTACATTGTTTTGTACACCTAAAACTAATTTTTAAAATGCCACTGATAGATCAAGTAGGATGGGGATGCAAATTTACCATGCATTTAGCAACTGACAGACCATGGCGACCTTCAGAATAACTTTCTGTCAAGTGGTAGGCGTGAAATTCTGACTATGGTGGGTTCAAGAGAAAGAGCCAGAGGGAACTGGAGCAACAAATATCAATCACTCTTTCAAGGAATTTGTGGAGGGGGACAGAGGAAGGCATGATAACTTGAAAAAACCAAATGCTCTCTGCTTTATCTGGAGAGAACGCTGCCTTCTGAGTGAGAAGAAGCTCCAAAAGTTTGTTGACACATTCAGAGAATGTGCCTACGGTCTAGAACCTCTGGAAACTGCTACTTCATCTACCCACTACAATCACAGGAGATACAGCCTCACTGAAGGCCCCAAGTCAGCAGTCCCTTATCAGTTAGAATGACTAAACACCACCTAACACCTTCGCCTTCTCTTCCTGCCTGGGTCTGCAGGCTCATTTGGGTCTGGTCACCACCACAACAACAACCCCATGTAGTTTTGTAAGAAAACCTGCAAATAACCTGAGATATAAAAAAGTCAAGAACACAAAACCAATTGGAAAATCATATTGTAAGCCAATCTTTGGCTAAAGAGGATGGAGAAAAGGAAGGGGAGACAGGTGTTAATGAATCCCTAGCTTCCTGAATCCTAGTGTTCGGGCATGCTACAGCGATCTTAGATAGTTTCAATCTCCTCTTCTAATTTTACAACATGTGATGCTGTGAACATATATTCTTTGCTGTTAAGTGTTTCTTCATTGAGCCTAGACCTACTTAACACCTGCAGTGTGCTTTGTCTGCCTTTCAATTTGTCCTATTGAGCTGAGGCTTAAAGTTGGTGGGAGCTGACTCTTATAGCAAAGTAATATTTTGTTTCATTTTACCCAGTTAGTTTTTACTGAGCACCTACTAGGGCTGGATACTATGCTAGTTGGTGCAAGGATACAGCTTGAAAAAAAAAAAAGAAAGAATAGCACTTGTTTTCATAGAGCTCACCATCTAACTTGACTGTTCCCATCTGGGGATGATTTTGCCCCCCAGGAGACATTTGGCAACATCTGGCGACATTTTTGATTGTCACTACTAAAGGAGGGTGCTACTGGCATCTAGTGGGTAGAGGCCACGGATGCTGATAATCATTCTACAATGTACAAGACAGTCTCTAACTTCCAATAATTATCTGATCTAAAATATCAATAGTGCCAAGATTAAGAAACTCTGATTTAAGGGATACAACACCACATGTACAAATAATGCTAACACAAGAGAGGCTATGATAAGCAATAATTCATATTTCCAGGAATTTTTCAAGCTTTGTAGAGAGATGATATCTTAGGCTCAGCAGCTAGACTCCACTAGCAGCCCTGGAAACAACACTTCAGGAAAAACAAAGCTCCAGCAAATTTCTGCATGTTATTTGTAGGCACTTATATGGCTTTTTAGAGGTAACAAGGTTGTTTTGCATACAATATCATAGTCAACCCTTGTAACAACCCCATTTAGAGGCCCTCCATCTATTTGTATAGCTGTGACTGAAGAACAGTCCTCCTCTATTTGGAAAAGCAATTGTCTCCAACTGAGAGAGAGACAGGGACCTCAGCCTACCTAATGAAACAGCCAAATTGACGTTGGCAGTCATTGATGGCAGCTGACCCAGACAGATTTCCATCATTCCTCAACAACAGCCTTAAGCTGACAGAATCACATATCTCCATTTTTAGATTTGGAAACTGAGGTTCAGTGACATGACTAAGAACTCACTGTTTCTAACTTGCAGTGATTTGGCTCAAACCTAGGCTTTCTGACTCTAGACGCAGAAATCTTTCTACCATGAGAAGCTGCCTCTCTCCATAGTAACAACAGACATCTACACCCGTATGGAGCTTAACAATTCACAGCATAATTTTCATGTACATTCTTTTTCTCTTCAGATATTTCTCTGGGCAAATGGATGGAAAGGAATGGAAAATACATTTGGAATTTATATTGAAGGAGAGAAAGAGTCATCACTTGTATTTTTATCAGCGATGCTGCATCTCTTATGTTCATACATAAATCATGGAGAAAGTACAGCTGCAGAGCCACCTTGCATCAAAATGGATTCAGAATAAAGGGTTCATCCAGTAGCATTATACATCAGATTTATGTATCCTTAAAAAAAATAACCACATAGGGGAATTCATTCAAGTATAGTATGGCTTAAAATGACCAAGTTAAAACTGAGCCACATGCTTTTATTTAAATACAGATGGTCAGGTTTTGTTTATATACATCAGCCAACTGCTGATACAAAGTGGTGTCCTATACATATAAACCAGCAAAGCCATTTAAGAACCTGGAGTTTGAAAGAGTCTATATAAATGTAAATTACCAAAGGGAACATAAAATATATGGATGTGAAAATGAGACTACTATCTTTCCTCATCGAGCTCCAATTGGCCAGTGTGGGTTCACATGGCTTTCTCTCATTTTGAAAGTCTCTGGAGCATAGGTTTAGCTGGACTTCTGTGTGCCAGCACTTCAGCTGGCAGTGATTGGGTGACCTGTGTTTCCTCTGTGGTGGTTTGTCAATGCCAGGGATTTTTCTAGATCTTGTGGAGACAATGAGTCTTCATGCATCTGACATGTCACCCCAGCACTACTTTGAGTCCTTGGACTGTCTCCGGCAGGAATCTTCCAGGTGAATTCTGGGAGTGGCTTGGCCAAATAATTCAGCCTAATGGCTGGAGAGCCAGCTTTGTTCAGGGCCAAAACTGAGCTATAGTTGAAAATGAAATGCTTCTGGAAGCTGCATTAATTCTTTTACATCACTCATGTTTTTTATTTGGGGCCCTGCAGTCGCCATTCCCTAAAAAGGGCTCTGGGGCATGAAAGATGTTAGTGAGCCTCTCCAAGCCTGTCCTTCCCAACAAGGGAGGATGTGGCTCACAAAGGGGAGGGAAGTGATGGAATAAAGGAGAATGTCATCGGACTGCTTAGGGCTCCATGCAGGCAGCAGCCAGAGAATATTCCAGCTAAACGAAATTGTTTTTTTCCTTTCCAGCCATGGTATATTAAATGGGTACAAATCAGTCTACTTATTGCCAGTGGACATTAAGCAATTTACCATTTGATGGCAATTGAAAACTCATGCTTGCTGCTCTTAACCCTCTTCATTGTTCCAAACAGATTTCCTGTCCTAAGGTGGAAATGATTTAATTTGATCTCTTCAATTTGTTCACTGTTATGTGTAAAGCAGTGATATTGGTACCAGGAAATCTGCAGCTACCTGAGCAGTGGAGTATTCAAAATGAAGATGTTCAGTCACTGGCGAAAATTCAAAAACAAGAGTCACTATATACAGTAATACCTTGGTTTGCGAGCATAATTTGTCCCAGAAACAAACTACTCGTATTGCAAGACATCACTCATTTACCACATTAAAATGTATTAAAAATGTTTGCTCGTCTTGTGGAATGCTTGCAAACCACATTACTCCTAATCCAAGGTTTTCCTGTAGTTGCAATGATGGCTATAGACCTGGGGTAGCACGGTTGCTCTTTCTTTGCTGTTATTGTTGCTGCTTTCTCATTGTTTTGCTTTCTCTTTTGTTTTCTTTTCTATTTCCTTAACACCAGAGAAAGTACAGTCTTAGAGAGCAATCTAGTTCAGGTCTGTCACTTAACTCCTCCAAAACTGAGGCCAAAGGAAGTTACATGACTTGCCCAGGTAGTTAAAAAGACTAACCTGTTCTTTCTCATTCCTATGTCTTTTTTATTCTTATATCACCCCTTCTTGCCCTCAAGAATCTCAGCTCAGAGCTCTGTGAGTGCAGAGGTAATGAAAAGAATGCATGATCTTGTAGCTGACTTGAGTTCAAGGTATGCGCCTGAGTCACTTAACTTCTCAGGGCCTTGTTTTCTATATCAATGAAAAGGGAATAAAGAACCACACCTCTTAGTGGTTTTGCAAGAACTGAATAAAATATCTTATACAAAAACATTTTTAAAACTGCAAAGGAATATGAGATGTAAGATGTTGTTTGACTAAAACCCAGCCTAGATAGGAGAGGAGCTGAATGGTACAAAGGTGGAAAGCCAGGCAAGGAACAAACTTTGAGCAATTGACAATAAGAACTGTAGCACTCTGGCACCCTCCACTCATACCTGAAACCAAGAAAAGATTAAGGATCAGAGGCCTGAAAATATTTGCAGATGTTTGGCATGGATATGGTTAGCCTTTTGACTTTTAGAACAAGTAACATCTCATGATGTTTCTTCCACTTGTTTTTCTTCTAACTAAGCATATTATTTGAAAACTTTTTGAATTCTAGTGATCTATTTTGCAGAAAGGTATCGAATCACTTATTTAAACAAAAATGCAAACATGGCCTTCTGGACTTGCACTGTCATTATACATTAAAGTTAAATACACAGCCTTAACCTATATTCTGCTGACAATGTACCCAAATCCTTTAGAAATATGTGCCATTGGCACTTTCATGAGTATAGGCATAAATGAAACATACAGTCAGGTCATACTAGAAGAAGCCCTGAGCTAGGAGATACAAGTGTTGCTTCTTGTTAGCTATGGGGCCTGGAACAAGTCACTTTACCTCTCTGAGCTTCCAAGAGGTCAATAGGGATGCAAAATGGGAATAACAATATCAACCCCAAGATTAAATGTTATCCCATTATCCAGGTCTTAGTTCAAATGGGCCTTGCTCAGAGGGGCAATAGTGGATACTATAGGGTATCACTCACCTTTCAGGACTGAAACATCATTCCCCTAACTGCTGAGAGTGTTGGCAACTGACAATGCCCAGCTGGACCCATTTCTCTCAGCTGTTCATCTCATCCAAGATTTCATACACCACCATCCTCAAAGGCAGACAGCATATAATACTGGCCAATAAGAAGGTCTAAAGCCCAGCCCTCTACTTCCAACTCAGGATACTCTGCAGGGCAACTCCAGCTCCAGAGTTTCTTGTGGCTTTGGAAGCTGAAGCTTTGCTGTTACTGTGTAACAACCAAATTACTCCCTCTTCCTAATCCTGCTCCCTATACTCCCCCAGAGATGTTGATCCTAATAGAGCTCCACAATAAACTGTGTACACACTAATCTCCAACTCAGAGTCATCTTCTTAAGGAACATGATTTGTAACAAGAGGCCCTTCCTGGCCACACCAGCTAATTTAGAACCATCCCTCCTCTGGTCACTCTCTATTCCATTGCACTTGTCACCATCTGAAAAAATACCATTAATTATTTTCATGTTTATTGTCTGCTTCCTCACTGCTTGAATATATGCTCCATGAGGGCAGGATCTTTGTGTGTCTTCCCCACTGTTGTATCTTCAAGGCCTAAACACAGTAGGCACTAAGTAAATACTTGTTGAATAAAAGAGTGTCAGGTGATAAGAGCTTCCAGTTTAGTAAATACAGTGAGTTGTACAAATGTTAGCTGATATATTTGTAAGAACTTCATTTGTGCTTCAGAAAGGATAAAGATACTTGATAAATATGCCATAGGACTCATTCAGTGAAATCACTTTCAACAAATTAATGGATACTGCCTCGGTTGATATTTCTGTTAGCAAACTAATGGCATCCTTATTTAACTGTCTCCATTATGGACCCACAATATTTCCAAAGAGTATTTTTAAACATGAAAAAAAGCAACTTAAAAAAACTAACATAGTCACAGTGTGTTTGTAGGCACCAGCAAATATCATTTGGATATACTAAGGAAACAGCCATCAATTAAATGAACAGATTATTTGTTCAAAAGCAGAAAGTGTTCAGTTGGTTAAGAGCTCGCTCAAGAGTTTGAGCTCTGAGCAACAGCGGTTCGAGTCCAGCCCGAGCTGAGCAGCCGCTGAGCTGCCAACAGGTAGCAGGATGGCTCAGTTAAAAAAAAAAAAAAGCAGAAAGTGTTGTCATAGGCAATAGCAATTCATGTGTTGATTCTTATAAGACTCTGGGTTATCAAAGCTTCAAGTCAGGAGGTGTAGTGTCTACTCCAAGTTCTGTCTTCAACTCATCAAGTGACCTGGGTCAAGTTACTGCACCTCTCTGGTCCATAGTGTTCTCATGTGTGACAAGAGAAAGATGCTTTCTATCATCCCTTTTAACTTTGAAATTCTATGTGCCTATATTAGCTGATTAATATACATCAATAATATGCTGATGTCAAAGAAAACAATATAGACTATATTACCAACTGTATTTAGGATAAGGCTAAAAAGTTTTATAACCTATGGGATACTTGTGGTAAAAAGTAGGTAATCTATATTTGATTACTTATTAGGCTGTCTGAGTTCCAGGTCATACTTAAACTAATTTTTCATGAGATTGGATTAACAACTGAAAGGAAAATAAGCTTAAAGCTGGTGGATGATAGAATGTGTATGACTATCTTTGATCTAGGAGGTAAGATATGTTTTTCTGGGCCTATGGAGGCAGTGTTTTTAAGAATGTTTCCTTCAGAAATCTTTTGAGAAATACAATAATCCCCTTTTCTCAGCTGTATGAACTAAATGAGGAGGTATCAGACCCCATCTGCTATCGCTTTTTATTTTGATCCCTAACTCAATAAATTATGACTTTTGTTTCCTTCTCTTTCCTTTCCTTCACAGATCCTTACTCCCTCCTTCTCCATCCTCTCATTGTGGTCACCCTTAAAGGTTTCATCCTCTACCCTCTTCTCTGTGTACTCGTCTTAGATGATGAGCTCATTTACCTACATAGTTTGATTATATGTAAATAGCTCCCAATGCAGTATCTCTAGTCACAGTGTCTCAATTTATGAAGCTCCTAATTGCTTACCAGACAGTTCCACATTTCAACATCTCAAACTCCTGTCTAAATAGAACTTAACTTTTTCTTTATCATTTATATTTACCTCAAACAGCTTTTGATCCTCACTTAGTTTATGGAAAGCCCTTGCTTCCTGAATATAAATATTCACTAAATCCTTCCTTGTTTTCTTTCCACTGTCTTTTGTATATGCCCCATTTCTACTTCTACCCTAATAGTGGTCTTAAAGAGGATTACCCATTCAATAATCAATAACACTTACGTTACTATTTTAAAAGTTTAAATAGGCAATACTATGAAATAAAGAAAAGTATAGACCTAACTCATCCATCAACATAGATAGTAAATAAAGGCAATATTTAATAAAATATTAGCCAAGTAAATCAAGCAATGAATTAAAAAAACTTTACAAGCAAGTTGAGTTTATGCCAGTAATTCATATATGGCTTAAAAGTAGAAAGTTGATTAATATAATTCATTACATTAACAAAGGAAAAAAGCCATATGCTAATACCCATAAATCCACAGACACAAGAAAAATATTAAAAATTGATAATATTCAATATCCATTTATAAATTTAAAAGGAAAAAAAACTTAGCAAACTGAGAATAAAAGGGAACTTTTTACGTCTATCAAAAACGTCCCTCAAACATCACTTTTAATGATCAAATGTTAAAAAATTTTATAGGAAAGATGTAGAAATTCCTACTATCAACACCTCTGATTTATAATAGAGGTACTAAGCTAGACAATAGGAAAACTGAAAGAAATAGCAGCTAAAGAATTGAAAGAAAAATAAAACTATTAGTACTTGCAGTTGATTTGATTTTATACATGGAAAGATAAAACAAAAGAATCTATAAACAAAATAGTAGACTTAATAAGAGCATTCAATAAGGTTGTTGGATATAGTATAAATATACAAAATTAACTGCATTGTCTTACAAATTAAACAACAAAACATATATAATGTAATTTTACAAATATTTTTACAATACCCAATAAAAATTGTCAAATAATTAATCAAACAGAAAATGTGCGAAATAAGGATAAAATGATAAAATATAATTGAATAATATTAGAAAGACCCAAACAGAGAAAAAGATGTACCAAGTTCATGGATAAGTATATTTAATATCTTAAATATGTCTATTATGCCCAAATTAATCTATACATTCAAAAAATTCCACACTCTTAACATAATTTTTCATGGAAGTTGAGAAGCCAAATTCCACAATTGTGTAAAAGAGCAAAGGACCAAGAAAAGGCCAAGATACCCTTTTAAAAGACTTTCCTTAACAGATTTTATGACTAACACTGTGGGATTGGAAAAGGGATGGACAGATCGAAAAATCAACAGGCTATACAACTCAAAAACAAATCTGTGTATATGAGAAAACTTCATATATAATATAGGAAACATTGCCAATCCATGAAGACAGGATGGGCTATTCAATAAATGGTGCTAGAATAATTAAAATCTGAATAAGAAAAAAAAATTCTACCTCATTTCATACCTATTAGAAGTCATTTTTGGGCTGGCCGAGTGACTCAGTTGGTTAAGAGCACGAGCTCTGAGCAACAGGGTCACCGGTTCAATTCCCACAGGGGCCAGTGAGCTGCTGCTGAGCTTCCAACAGGTGGCAGGATGGCTCAGTTGATGAGAGCACATGCTCCTAACAAGGTTGCTGGGTTTGACTCCCACATAGGATGGAGGGCTATGCCCACCAGCAACTAAGATTGAACACAGCACGTTGAGCTGAGTGGCCGGGAGCTGCCAACGGGTGGCTGGGTGGCGACTGAACTTGGAGCTGAGCTAGCTGCACCCTCCATAGCCAAGATTGAAGGACAACAACTTGGCTGTTCCCCATCCCCAATTCCCCAACACTGTTCCCCTTCCCCCCAATTCCCCAATAAAATCTTAAAAAAAAGTCATTTATTATAGAAGCAAAAATATAAACATCAAAAGACAGAATATATTTATGGTTTCATGTGCAAGAATCCACTCAAAGAATAAA
This sequence comes from Hipposideros armiger, assembly GCF_001890085.2. Lineage (NCBI taxonomy): Eukaryota > Metazoa > Chordata > Mammalia > Chiroptera > Hipposideridae > Hipposideros > Hipposideros armiger. The sequence continues at coordinate 768,096 of NW_017731813.1, read as the reverse complement.
ACTGTAAAAGAAAAGATTAATTAATCTATGTTAAAATTAAAGTACTTTTGTGCTTCAAAAGATATTATTAGAGGGACTTTTTGTTATGGTAGGATGAAGAAGTAGCTCTCCCAAAATAAATATGATATTGGACAAAATTGTCAAAATTAAGCATTTCAAGGCAAAGGGAGATAATGTATTGGAAAGCATTTATTCTTGAAAAGCTGCTAAAGCTTTGGGTGAGAACAACAGGGATCTGTGGTCTTCCTGCATGAGGTTGCTCCTATTTCTTTCCCCGGCTTGTTTGGTAAGAATTATGCTTTGCCAGTGCTGGGCTAGCTGCAAAACCAGAAGCTTGGCTGCCAGATGGAGCCAGCTCAATTCAGGATGGTGGTTGGAGGGGTGGAGTGGGGAGTAAAAACCCAGGACTTTTCCTGCTAAAAGTGGTGAATTCTGTTGAAAATAAATGGGGGAAAACCCACAGCAGCTTGCTAGTCCAAGGCTGCAACCTTAGTTGTGGTGAGTGGTAGACCAGTCAGAAATTTAATGGAGAGACCTGGGAAATAAGAAAGCCATAGAAGAGCTGGAACATGAGGTGTGATAAAAAAAAAATATGATGAATGTTTAAATTTAAAAAAAATATTACAGTAAAAGACACATTGCTATTAATCCCCCTCAATATACTCCCCCTCACTTCACACACACTTATCCCATCATTCTTGCCACTTTATGAAGCAATTTTGGAAGTGCTCTTTCATGAGTGTCTTTAGTTGCACTGTCGTGGCTACCTCAATGTCTTGAATCGATTCAAAACGTTTACCTTTCGTGGTGATCTTGACTTTTGACTTTAGGGATGAGCCAGAAGTCACACAGTGCCAGATCTGGTGAATAAGGCAGATGAGGACACACCATAATATTTTTTATTGGACACAGATTGCCTTACCAGAAGCACTGTGTGTCACAGAGTCTTTCCATTGTGATCACAAAATATGGTGAATGCTGCTGCCAAGTGCCATCCAATGGAAAGGCAGGGACCTTCAATATGAGAAGTGGCACGCCCAACCTTAGTAAGAGTGACAAGTTTCAACTTGTTCGATGGAGTCAGTCAGGTGTGACCTATGGTTGAGAGAAGGTGTGTTTTAAAGTGTGCCATAAATCATCTTCCATCATGACTATGCTCCATGTCACACATTACTTCTGGGAAACTTCTTGTAAACCTCCTAAACATATTTCAGTGACTGCAAAGCTATAAACAGTGTGCAAGGGAGACCGAAGGAAACCTGGAGATAAAAAGCAAGGGAGACTTGAGAGCTGGTTGCAAGTCTAAGTGATTTTCCAATTCAGACACACACACATCAATCAGCACAGGGTAAAAACCTTACACAAACAAACACAATCTAGGTATAAATCATTGGCTGACCATTAAGCTATGCAGACACAGGGCTACCCCTAGGAAGCCAGGATAAAAGTTCAAATAAGAAAAAAAAATCCGGCAGATAACCTTAGTGACTACACATCTTAGGAGAAACCACTTCTCCACATCTCCACCAACACCTGGTATTGTTAATCCTGATTATAGCCATTCTAGTGGGTATTTAGTATCATTTCATTGTGCTTTTAATGTACATTATCTTATTGACTAATAATGCTGGGCATCTTTTCATGTTCTTATTAGCCATTCATGTATCTTCTTCAGTGAAGTATCTATTCAAAGCATCTGCCCATTTAGAAAAAAAAAAATACGCAGGGCTAGCGGGGATTAAAAAAAAAATGGTACAATCATTTTATAAAATAGTTTGAGAGTTTCTTAAAAATTTGAACATAGAATTAAATGTAATTCAGCAATTCCACTCTGAATATCTATTGAGAAAACATCATAATATATACTGACCTCCAAATTTATAGACAAATGTTCATAGGAACACTATGCATAATTGTTAAAAGCTGGAAACAATACAAATGGTGACTGAATAAACAAAATGCAGTATATCCACACAATGAAATATTATTCAGCAATAAAAAGGGAGAAACAAATTATTGTTACATGCAACATCATGGATAAACCTCTAAAATATTATACTAGATAAAACAAGCCATACACAAAGGCTATATATTGCATGCTTTCACTTGTATGACATTTTTAGAAAAAGCAAAACTAAAGACTCAAAGCACATCAGTGGTTGGCTGGGACTGGAGTTGGGAGGTGAGATTGACTAAAAATAGATAAGAGGAAACTTAGAGGTAATAAAAATGCCCCCAAATTGGATTGTAGCAATGGTTACTCAATCATAAATTTAGTAAAACACATCAACCTGTACATTTACAATAAGTAAATTTTGTGGTATACAAATTATACTTCAATAAAGCTTGTTTGTTTGTTTTTCTAAAAAGTCATTTACAAAGTAAGAAGTCAAGTTACAGGTTGGGAGAAGATAACTACCATTTATATAATCATAGAAAAATTAGAATCATATATATATTAGAATTATATATATAAATTAGAAGAATATATATATATATTATTACAAATCAACTAGAAATAGAAGACATGATTTTGAAAAAGAGTTGGCAAATATTATGAACAGTCAATTCACAAAGAAGACCTGAACAGGCAAAAATAAACATCTAAAAGACAACCAATCTCATTGTAATCAAGAAAATGTAAATTAAATCCAAAATAGGGGCCGGCCGAGTGGCTCGTTGGTTGAGTTGGCTTGAGAGCGTGAGCTCTGAGCAGCAGGGCTGCCAGTTCTAATCCCACATGGGCCAGTGACACTGCACCCTCTACAGCTAAGATGGTGAACAACAGCTTGACCTGGAGCTAGGCTGCCTTGAGTAGCCAGCTACGGTGTAGGTTGCAGTGGGGCTGCAGTGGGCTACTGTGAGCTACTGTGAGTGGCCAGCAGCCAGCGTGAGCTGCTAGAAGCTGGCATGAGCCACCGTGAGCCGCCGTGAGCAGCCTTCCAATGGCCATCGGCCAACTGCCTCACTCGGGAAGAGTGCAATGATAATACCAACATGGGCCAGTGAAGCGACGTCCTCCACAACTAGACTGAAGAACAAAAGGATTGCAACTTGTCGGTTCCCCTTCCCTGATTCCCCAGTGATGTTCCCTTCCCCCAATTTCCCAATAAAATCTTAAAACACACACACACACACACACACACACACACACACACACAATAAAATACCAAGTAGTGCCAGAAAAAAATTAAAACTTTTGATCTCACCAAATATTGGCAAGAGTATGGAGCAACAAAGGTTTTAAACACTGCTTGGGTGACTATAAATAAGTAACTCCTTATGGAAAGCAATTTGACAATGTTGAAGATGTATATTCTTCATCATCCCTCTTATTCCATTTCTACATCACCCACTTATTCCATTTCTACACACACACACACACACACACACACACACCCCTTGTAAGTCTCACACATATTTCACAAAAAAATCAAACATGAACATTCATAATAATAGCTGGTTTTGGTGTCAGAGACCTGGATCGAGTCTTGTCTAAACCATTTATTCTCTGAGTAGCCTTTGGCAAAAGTTCTTTAAATCTCGCTCAGCTTTAATTTTTTCATTGTTAAAATGGTGATAACCATATCTGCTCACCAAAAATATTGTTCAGATTAAAAGAGAAAAATGTTTATGAACAACGTAGCACGCTATTTGACACTTATTAAAAATTTTAAGAATGTTATTTCCCCTCTCTTGGTGTACTAAACGAATATTCTTATCCTTACTTGACTAGAGGGAAATCCTTGATTGTAAACAACCAGGAGCCTATAGTGAAAGCAAGTGGGCTCTTTCAAAATGTTTGAACTCCATTTCCCCTCACCTGAGGTTTCTAGAAAGTGCATTACACCACACCTCCCAAAGATTGTATTTAGAACCAGAAGCAAAGGGAAAAATGGAGGCAGGGACATTAAGGCAGTTACAATCTTAGGAAGCCATTAATTACAGCCTTTCTACCACCTCATCTCAGTATGAATTAAATATAATTATGCTTGGTTTAAAGTAGCATCTGTGTTATATTCAAATAGGTCTTGGTAGCTTTACAGGGTAAATGTGGTCCTATGTGTTCAATGGAACACACTAATTCCTGGTCCTTACATCCTTGTAAGACCATCTTAGTTTATCTTGCTAGAAAAGACCAATTATATTATGGAGGTCAAAGTAAAATTTTTGGCCCTTTCTTATTTAATTTTACACGGAAGCTCATGGCAAATGAGGTTAAAATGTGGTTGCATTTATGAGTGTGATAGAACATCCTGCTATTACAAATAGATGTCAGACTACAAGTCTGAGTGGTCTGGGTGAGCCCTAACTAAAAAGAATTATCTAAATGGCCAATCCAGAGTCAGGTCAAAATTTGAAACCACATAGAGCCAGCAGCAACTTTAAGTAGAATAGAATGCCCTAGACAGAAAGAAAAGAATCCCAGGCTCGAATGCAGGCCTGGTCACTAAATTTCTGTGGGACCTGAGTATGCCCCTTCACATTTTTCAAGGTCATAGACTCAGTGATCTACCTGTTCTAGATCTGGGATTCAGAGGCTCATCACTTTTGTCTCAAACCCTATGTGTGAAAGTTATATTCCTTTGAGGCTATTAAGGTTCCCTGAGAAGACAGAGTCCTGTCCTGGACATATGAGACTGGGCAAAAATGAGGTTTAGGAGACAGGGAATGAAAAAAGAAATTAACAGATGCATAAAAACACATAAAATTAGAAATGCATAAAAAACAGAAATGCAGTTTAAAATGGCATTTTATTATAGTGGATACATTAAATCAAAATAATGCCTTCACAAGATCAAGAGGGTATAGGTAGCATACCTACTTTCTAGTCTTAACTTGAATTGACTAGCTGTGTGACTTTGGATCAGTCAGCTTCCTTCTTTTAGTTCCCATTTTCTTCTCTACAAAACAAGTGGTTTGAGCTACATGGTTTCCAGGCAAAATAATGTGATGAATCTGTTTAGGGGTAAACAGCACATAATGTACTTGTATATATAAGCCTTGAAGCATCTTGGAAGAACCAAGGCATGGTTAGGAGTGGGCAGGGTTTCCATCTTAGAGCCTTTCCATTCTCCAAATTGTGCCCCTCCCTGTAGACTTCCCAGACTTCACTGGTGTCTCTGAAGGGCTCCTGGGAATTTCTTCACACAGCCCTGTTCCTAAATGGACTCCCAGGAGATTGGGGGATGGAGGAGGGTGCCAGTTTAAAGCAAGTCTGATATGATCCAGGACCTGATCGAGTTTCAGCTGCCTGCTTTCTGGCAATTTGCAGAGAAATTAAAGAGATTTTTGTGGAGGTTAAATGGCTCAAATCCTAGGGAGGGGACGCTGTTGCTCAGAAAGAAACACAAAGATGAGATTCATCTTGCTCAAGAATTATAAATAGAACAGTCAGATTAGATTCAGCAGAGGAATGGGGGCACTGCGAAGGAGCCAAGTTCTCTCCGAATAAAGAGGCAAGGCTCCAAAGACGCCCAAAGCAGGCTTTCAAAAGGGAAAAAGAAAAGATGGGACAGAAGAAAACTTCAAAAAATAGGCCTTTTCTTTTAACATACAACTTCTTTCGGGCAAGAGGCAAAATCATCAGCTCCTGAAAGAGAAATTAAAAGTAACTTATCACCCCATAAGGAGTCGTTCACTGTAAAAGGAATGAAAATACTGCTCTACGGAAAATGTAAGCTGCTTCCAAACTTTAGGTTAAAAATTTGGCAAAGGGATTTTGGCCTCCCTGTGTTAGAGATGTTTATCCAGCGGATGGAGATATTGAGATGGGCCTGGTTTTCAGGTTTGTTTTTTTGTTCCGCATAAGGTTTCCATCAGATAGTCTGCAAACTAGAACAAGCCAGAAGGCTTCTGGAGGAAAGGCCCTATTTTAACTGCAGCAGGCTCTGCCTACACCAGGACTCTGCTTGGTAAGAAAATGGTAGTGCGAACACCAAGCTGGAAGCAGTGCTGGGAGCTGGTGGAATGCGTGCTGGCTCCTGAAAGAACTTTCTAGGTCTGCTTCAAGCATGAAATTTCACATGGTCTTAAATAAGTCACCCACCTCTCTGAGCTAGATTCCCCATCTGACATTTAGTGAATCTGGCTTAGATCTATAATACATCTCAAAGTTTTTTTTAAAGAAGTAATGTAAAATATAAGTTCTGTAGAAATGCCATCAGTAGTCTAGGAGAAAGCAGATCCCTTCAAGGGGAACCTAAGTGCTTTCTACAGAACCACAGATAATGGGGGCTGCTCAGTCACATTATACATTTGCTGGCTTCCACAAGATGTCACCTAAATACTGCCAGTCTTCCTTCTCAAAGAAAGTCCACAGAGGCAATGAAACACAGAGATTTGGGGTTTTGGATTAAGACAGGCTAGACTGTGAATCCCTCCTGTCTCACTCATTAAATATATAACATTGGGAAAAAGCAATCTGTGTCTCAGTTTACTTCACAATGAAACGGGGAAAATGCTGGCCTCACAGTTTCACTGTAAGGATTTATAAAAATGTGAGAATGTCTGAGGTCTGACAATTAAGTTCGCAAACTCATCCTAGAAAAAGTTCTGCATACCTCATTGCTGAATATCACTACATTCACCTTCGAAGCACCCTCCCGCCCCCNCCCCCCGCCTTGAAAAGCTAGATGCCAACCACAGTGTCTAGTCCACCCTTCAAAGCAATTTTGGAACTCTTTTTCTGGAATGGCCATCACAGCTGTCGTCAATATTACACTTGCTGTCCTGAGTGTCATCCAAATGTCTTCTTTTCAATATTTTCTTTATTGGGGGGTAAAGAAAAAAGTCATTGGGGGCCAGATCATTTGAGTTGGGAGGGTGTTGCAATAGTTATTTGTTTACTGGCTAAAAACTCCCTCACAGACAGTGCTGTGTGAACTGGTATATTGTCGCGATGCAAGAGCCATGAATCATTGGCAAAAAGTTCAGGTCGTCTAACTTTTTCATACAGCCTTTTCAGTACTTCCAAATAGTAAACTTGGTTAACTGTTTGTCCAGCTGGTACAAATTTATAATGAATAATCCCTCTGCTATCAAACAAGGTTAGCAACATTGTTACAACAAAGTTTGTGAACTTAATTATCAGAACTCGAATGTGAGGCATATAGCATGTGCTCAATAAAATATTTTTTAATCATCACACACTACTATATTCACTCATTTGATATTTTGTGGCTTAAATCAGGCAGCACTCTTTGATTTACTCATATACCTCTAGCTGCAATTTAAATCTTTTTGTTTTGTTTTGTTAAAAATATATTTTTTTTCTTATACAAATAATACATGGATATACTTCTACTTCCAAGAAAATGGGATAGACACATTTTCATACATTTTTCCTACTCTTTCACTAAGTACAATTAAAAATCTTGTACATTATATATAAAGCAAACATAAGACTCTGAAAGATAGAAGGTGGAAGACTGGCTAGGGACCTCAAGACCCAAAGAACAGCAGTGTTGGGTTCCCTGTGTTTTCCTTTTGCTTCATATATGCTTGATTTGGAGCTGAAGAAACTAGAAACTCAGATATAGCAATGGGCCCAGATTAAATATATCCTCAACAAAAGCCTGTTTCCCCTACCAAAGAACCAAGAAAGAAGCAGCCTAGGAAAATAGAAACTTTTAGAATATAACTGCTTTATTCCTGCCAAAAAGCACAAAAAAAACCCCAACTCCTTGGCCCCATCCCCACCCATGCTAGCAAGGTCCAATGGGGAGCCTACATTTGTATCCTTGTCAGGCTGTAATGAGACATCCAACATGCTATCTGATGTTGTCAGCAAAAGCCAAGTAGATAACTGCAACTTTCATCCTTGCTGACAGCAGCCACCCCCTCATTACAGTATCAGTAAAGACCATATGGAGAGCCTGGACCTCCACTCCCACTCAGAATATTGAGGTACCTTTTCCCCTCTCCACTAGAGTAGTGTCAAAAGTGTCAGAGAAGGACTAGTGGAGAGTCAGAACTTTCACCACTGCCCAACTATACTGAGGAAACCCCATCCCATGGTGTCAGTGTGGCCAGTTGGGGAGCAGTAATGAAGCACATCTACCTCTACCAGCCAGGAAGGTATCAATATAGACCTAGTGGGGAGCCAGGACTCCCATTTCCATCCAGCTATAGCAAGGATCCCCCACATTAGATGTCAAAAGAGGCTCAGTGGAGAACTGGTATATCTGCCTCCACCTGGCAGTATCAAAAGTGAACTTTCCTTCCCCCTACTGAAGTGTTATCAGAGAAAGCCAAATAAAATATACTGTTTAAATGCAATTCAGAATATCATGATATGATGCAAAAATGCCCAGATTTTAATTGAAAATTACTCATCATAATAACAACTAGAGAGATTGCAAAATGAATGAAGAAAAAGACACTAAATAGGTGTCAACACCAACACTGAAACCATAAAACTCATTGAAGAGAACAGGCAGTAAACCTTTTGATATAGCTCTTAGCAATATTGTTTTGACATGTTTCCCCAGGTAAAGGAAACAAAAGAAAAAATAAATAAATGGAACTACATCAAAGTAAAGATTTTTTGCACAGTGAAGGAAATCATCAATAAAACAAAAAGACAACCTACTGAATGGGAGAAGAGATTCCTCACTGACACATTTAATACGGAGTTAACATCCAAGCTATATAAGGAACTCATACAACTTAACACCAAATGACAAACAACCCAATTAAAAATGAGCAGAACACCTGAATAGACATTTCTCCAAAGAAGACATACAGATGGCCAACAGACATACGAAATGATGCTCTATATCACTAATCACTAGGGAAACTAAAATTAAAGCCACGGTGAGATACCACCTCACACATGTAAGAATGGCTATCATCAATATATCAACAAACAAGTGTTGGCGAGCATGTGGAGAAAAGGGAACCCTGGTACACTCTTAGTGGGGCTGTAAATTGGTGCAGCCACTATTAAAACAATATGGATGGGGGGTGGGGGGTTGTTACTTTGTGAGGGTGAAAAGGGTAACTATTGCATTGTTCTGTACACCTGAAACTAACAATAAATAAATAAATTAAAAAAAAAAAAACAATATGGAGATTCCTCAACAAATTAGAAATAGAGCTATCATATGATCCAGCAATTCTACTTCTGGGAATTTATCCAAAGAAATCCAAAACACTATTTCAAAAAGATATATGCATCCCTATGTTCATTGCAGTATTATTTACAGTAGCCAATATATGGAAGCAACTTAAGTAGCCATCAATAGATGAATGGATAAAGAGGAGGTGTAATATATATACAATGGAATATTACTTGGCCATAAAAAGAATAAAATCTTACCATTTGCAGCAACACGGATGGACCTAGAAGGTATTAGGCTGAGTGAAATACACAGACTGAGAAAGACAAATATGATATGATTTCACTTATATGTGGAAGCTAAAAAAAAATAAAAAAGATAAACACACAAAACAGAAACAAACTCATAGATACAGAAAAAAATTGCTGGTCACCAGATGAGAGAGGGGATGGGTGAAAAAGGTGAAAGGGATTAAGAACTACAAATTGCCAGTTATCAAAATAGTAAATATGTAAATATAGCATAGTAAATATAGTCAATAACATTGTAATAACTATATTATGTATGGTGTCAGATGAGTTTATAGGGTGATTACTTCATGAAGTATATAAATGTTTAATAACTATCTTGTACAACTGAAACTAATATAATATTGTATGCCCACTATAATAAAAAAACAAATTAAAAAAAATGTTGCCAGAATAGCCCTTTCTCCCAGATTATGCAAAATAATTGACTTTATCATATAAAAATCTCAATGGATTCCAGAAGTTTTAATTGGTCAAAACAAATAAATACATAAGGCAGCATTTCCTTTATAAGGGTCTTGGTACTTGTCTGTAGGATAATTAATGTAAAATATAGCATAGTAAATGTAGTCAATAACATTGTAATAACTATATTACATATGGTGTCAGATGAGTAATAGGGTGATTACTTTATAAGGTATATAAATGTTTAATAAGTATCTTGTACAACTGAAACTAATATAATATTATAGCTAACATCATTCATTCTCCCTGCCCAGGTGATTCGCTGACACCCTGCCCCACCCAACTTTTGGGCATACCCAAGCCACTGCCAGTGGCTTTTCCATACAAATGGCCTGTCTTGCTCCTGTTGCAGAATTTTCTAAAATCTCTAAAAGGTTCACAAAATCCAAGCAAGCAGCATCTGGGCTCAGAGTGTCCTGTACCTCTTGTGGAGCAGCCCCAAGACTGACACTAGTGGCAGCTGGCCTCAGTTCACGGCTTGGCCTCTGAAGGCATCTCCAAGCCCAATGCTGTTGGAAGACATCTGAAAATTGCTTTGTAGCACATGCCAGGTGGCCCTGGGCTGGGCACAGGCTGTGGCTGAAGTTGTTGTGGAGGGAGGCTCTTCCCAGTGGTTCCCGGGGCTGGCACACCTGGTGGCCAACATCAGACCAAGCCTGAGCATCATCTGGTCATCTACAAGGATGACACACCCAAAGGGTAGACTGGGCAGGCACCAAAGCCCTGCTAAAGTGAATCCTGCTCCATATGTCTGTCCCTGTACAGCAGCTCCAGCCTGAAGGTCAATCTCTCCATTGACATGCAAGGAGCAACAAGGCTCAACTACAACAGGAGGCCACACACAACACACAAAAGGGACACACTTTTAGCATTCAGCTCAGATGACCAGGGAGACTGTACCACTGGGCCCCATAGGACATCCACTACATAAGACCACTCTCCCAGCACCAGGAGACATAACAGCCCTACCTAATATATAGAAACAAACACAGAGACAGCCAAAATGGGGAGACAAAGAAACATGTCCCAAATGAAAGAACAGAACAAAGCTCCAGAAAAACAACTAAACAAAATGGAGACAAGCAATCTACCAGCTGCAGAGTTCAAAATACTGATTATAAGGATGTTCAATGATTTCAGAGAGAATTTCAACAAAGAGGAAGGAAACATAAAAATGGAGATAGAAAACATACAAAACAAACAGTCAGAAATAAAGAATACAAGAACTAAAATGAAGAATACATTAGAAGTAATCAACAGTAGATTAAATGAAACAGGTGGTCGAATCAGTGATTTAGAAGGTAAGGTAGCATAAAACACCCAATCAGAAGAGCAAAAAGAAAAAAATAATCCAAAAAAAATGAGGATAGTTTAAGGGATTTCTAAGACAACATCAAGCATACCAACATTCACATCATTGGAATGCCAGAAGGAGAAAAGAGAAAGCAAGGAATTGAAAACCTATTTGAAGAAAATATGATAGAAAGCTTCCTTAACCTGGTGAAGAAAATAGACATACAAGCCAAGGAAGCACAGAGAGTTCCAAACAAGATAACCCAAAAAGACCCACACCAAGACCACACCACATCATAATTAAAATGTCAAAGTTTAAAGACAAAGAGAGAATCTTAAAAGCAGAAAGAGGAAAGCAGTTAATTACTTACAAGGGAGCTCACATTAGATTGTCAGCTGATTTCTCAATAGAAACTTTGCAGGACAAGGAGGGATTGGAAGGAAATATTCAAAGTGATGAAAAGTAAAGACCTACAACCAAGATAATTCTCCCCAACAAAGCTATAATTAAAAATCAAAGGACAGATAGTTTCCCAGACAAGAAAAAAGCTAAAGGAGTTCATCAACACCAAAGCAGTAGTACAAAAAATGTTACAGGAATTTCTTTAAGACAATAAATAAATAAATAAATAAATAAATAAATAAATAAAGTAATAAAGTAATAACTACATATCAAAAATTACTTTAAATGTAAGTGGATTTAATGCTCCAATCAAAGACATAGGGTGGTTGAATGGATAAGGAAATAAGCCGCTTTCATATGCTGCCTACAAGAGACACACTTCAGATTGAAAGACACATAGGGACTGAAAGTAAAAGGATGGAAAAGATATTTCATGAAAATGGAAACAAAGAAAAAAAAAGCTCAGGTAGAATTACTTATACCAGACAAAATAGACTACAAAACAAAGATTATAACAAGAGACAAAAAAAGACTTAGTAATCCCATTTCTGAGTACTTATCTGCAGAAACTCAAAACACTACTTCAAGAGAATGTGTGCATCCATATGTTCATTGCAGCATTTTTTACAGTAGCCAAGATGTGGAGACAGCCTGGGTGTTCATTGATAAATGAATGGATAAAGTGGAGTTGGTACATATATACAATGGAATATTGCTCAGCCATGGAGGGAAATGGGTTCTTGCCATCTGTGGTGGCATGGATGGACCTGAAGGATACTGTACTGAATGGAGTATGTCAGACAGGGAAAGACAGATTCAATGTGATTTTGCTTATATGTGGAATCTAAGGAACAAAATACACAATCAAGCAAAACAGAGACAAACTCATAGATAAAGTGAATACTTTAATGGTTGCTAGATGGGAGGGGGTTTAGGAGTAGATGAAAAAGGGAAAGAGATTAAGAAGTACAAATTGGTTTTTACAAAGTAGTCTTGGGGATGTAAGATAGAACATAAAGAATATAGTCAATAATATTATCATAACTGTGTATGGTGTCAGATTGGTATTAGATTTATTGGGGTGATAGATGGGAGGGTAGTAGGGTGAAGAAAGTTAAGGGATTAAGAAATACAAATTGGTAGTTACAGAATAATCATGGGGATGTAAAGGAAAGCATAGGGAATATAGTCAATAATATAACAATAACTATGTATAGTGCCAGGTGGTATTAGACTAGTCAGTGGGGTCACTTCTTAAATTATATAACTGTCTAACCACAATGCTGTACCCCTGAAATTAATATAAAATAATACTGAATGTCAACTGTAACTGAAAAATTAAAAAGGGAGGAGGGAAAGGTGAAAGGAAATAGAGGTTCAATTTCCAAGTATAAAACAAATAAGTCATGGGGATGTCATGTACAGCCAAGGGAATAGTCAATAATATTGTGACAGCAAGGTAGTGTCAGACGGTTTCTGGACTTATCATGGTGATCACTTCTATAGGTATATAAATGTTGAATAACTCTGGTGTACACCTGAAGCTAATGTAATATTTTATGTTACATATATTTTAATAAGAATCTTTTCAAAAGATTGAAGATTTAAATTACTAAATTTAGAAAATAAAGTGGGACATTACTACTGAAGCTACAGAAATAAAAAGCATTATAAGAAAGCACTATGAACAATCATATACCAACAAATTGGATAGCCTAGATCAGAGGTCAGCAAACTTTCAAGATGGAAGAGCCACCAGGTGTCAGCAAACTGCGGCTTGCAAGCCACAAGCTCTGAAGTAAAATTGAAAACGAAAATAAAACTATCATAGTTTCATTTATAAAATTTTTAAAAGACATTATTCACATAATGGTGATTATGTAAAAATATATTTATGGCTCTCGAATAATTTTTAAATTGTTGTGAGGGACAGGATTGGCTCTTCCAGGGGTCAGCAAACTTTTGAGACAGAACGTACTCAAACAGCCGCATGTGGCTCGCGAGCCGCAGTTTGCCGACCTCTGACCTACATGAAATGGACAAGTTTTTAGAAATACAAAGTCTACTTAGATTAAATAATAAAGAAATAAAAATTCTCAATAGACCTATAACTTACTAGTAAGGACATTGAGTCCAAAATAAAAAACCTTCCAACAAGGGCAGCCAGATAGCTCAGTTGGTTAGAGCATGAACTCTGAGCAACAGGGCTGCCGGTTTGATTCCAACATGGGCCAGTGAGCTGTGCCCTCCACAACTACAATAGATTGAAGACAATGACTTGAGCTGAGCTGCCAGTGGGCGGCCGGATGGCTCAGTTGGTTAGAGCTCATGCTCTTAACAATAAGGTTACAGGTTCGACTCCTTCATGGGATGGTGGGCTGCACCCCCCACCCCCCCACAACTCGATTGAAAAACAGCGACTGGACTTAAAACTGGGCTGCACCCTCCACAATTAAGATTGAAAGACAACAACTTGACTTGGAGCTTATGGGTCCTGAGAAAGACACACTGTTCCCCAATAAAGTTTTTTTTAAAGTTCTTATCACAAAAAATATCCAAACAAGAAAAGCCCCAGACCCAAAGGCTTCACTAGTGAATTCTACTAAACATTAAAAAAAATCCTTCTCAAACTTTTCCCAAAAAATTGAAGAGGAGGGAACATTTCCTAACTCATTCTATGAGGCTAGCATTGCTTTGATACCAAAACCAAAGACACTACAAAATTGTAGACCAATATACCCTATGAACATTGATGCCAGTATCCTCAAAGAATACTGGCAAACTGAATTCAGCAGCATATTAAAAGCATTTAACACTATGACCAAGTTAAATTTATTTCTGGAATACAAGGATGATTATATATATATATATATATATATATATATATATATCATATTAATACACCATATTAATAGAATGAAGAAAAAAAACATGAGTATTTCAATTGATGCAGAAAAATTATTTGAGAAAACTCAACTCCCTTTCATGATAAAAAAAAAACACTCAGCAAATGAAGAGTATAAAGAAACTACCTCAACATAATAAAAGATACATATGAAAAACCTACAACAAATATGCTCAGTGGTGAAAGGTTGAAAGCTTTTCTTCTAAGATCAGGAACAAGGCAAGTATGCCCACTTTACCATTTCTACTCAACATAGTACTGGAACATCTAGTCAGAGCATTTAGTCAAGGAAAAGAAATAAAAGTATTCCATGATGGAAAGGAAAAAGTAAATATATCTCTGTGCACATATGATATGACTTTATATGTGGAAAATCCCAAAGATTCCACACCAAAATAAAACTCTTAGAAATAATAAATGAATTCAGCAAAGTAGCAGGATACAAAATCAACACACAAAAATTACTTGCATTTTTATAAACTAATAATGAACAATATGAAAAGGAAATTAAGAAAACAATTACATTTACAATAGTATCAATAATAATTAAATATTTCAGAATTAACTTAATCAAGGAGGCAAAAGATTTATACAATGAAAACTACAAAACACTACAGAAAGAAATTAAAGGATAAGCAAATAAAACTATGTCCCATGGTCATGGCTCAGAAAACTCAATATTGTTAAGATGTCACTATTACTCAAAGTGATATACAAATTCAGTGCAATCTCTATCAAAATTTCAACAATGTTTTTTTCTGCAGAAATAGGAAACCCCATTTAAAATTCATATAGACTCTCAAGGGACCCCAAGTAACCATAATATTTTTTGGGAAAAAAAAGGGACAAAGTTGGAGGACTCACATTTCCTGATTTCAAAACACTACATGCATAAATTTGACAACTTAGATGAAATGAATCAACAACTTGAGAAACAGAAGCTACTACAGCTCATCTAATATGAAATAGATAATTTGAATATCCCTATAGTTATTAAGAAGATTGAATTAATACATAAGAAACTCCCCCAAATAGATATCTGGGCCCAGGTAAATACATTGGAGAATTCTACCAAACATTTAAAGAAGAATTAATACCAATTCTACAAAATCTCTTCCAGAAAAAAAGAAGAGAACACTATACAATTTATTTTATGAAGCTAATATTTGACCCCCTACTCAATCAAAGACAACACACACACACACAGAAGAAATCTACAGTCCAATATCCCTAAAAAATATGAACACAATATCCTTAACAAAATATCATCAAATAGAATTCAGCAATTATAAAAAAAAAAGTTATAAACCACATAGAGTTTATTACAGAGATGCAGGGCTGGTTCAATATTCAAATATCAGTCCATGTAATTTATCATCTTAATGGACTAAAGGAGAAAAAAATCACATGATCTTACTTGATAAAATTCAATACCCACTCATGATTAAAAAAAAAACTCCCAGAAAAAATAAAAATAAAGAGAACTTCCTAAACTTGATGAAGACCACCTAAAACAAACCTATGGCTTACATTATATTTAATAGTAAAAAACTAAATGCTTTTCTCCTGAGATCAGGAAATAAAGATATCTGCTCTCCAGTCTTATTAAACATAATGCAACAGGGAAGAAAAGGAAATAAAACACATACAAATTGGAAAGGAAGAAATCAAATTATCCCTATTTGCAGATGGAATGTTTGTTTGTCTGTGTAGAAGATCTCAAGAGATCTACTTAAAAATCTCCTAGAACTAATATGTGAGTTCGGCAACATTGCAGGATACAAAATAAATATAAATTAATATATTTATATTTATACATATTCTGTATATTTATTTATCACATATAAATGAGTATAAATATATTTTTAAATTTTTACACACTAGGAATAAATATGGGACACTGAAATTATAACACCATTTACAATCCCTCAAAAAATTAAATACTTACATTTATAAGTCTAACAAAATATGTACAGGACTTATATGCTGACATCTGCAAAACAATGATGAATGAAATCAAAGAAAATCTAAATAAATGGAATGCTACATTGTGTTCATGGACTGGTAGACTTAACATAGTAAAAGATGTCATTTCTCCCCAAATTTATATGCAGGTTTTAATGCAATTCTTATCAAAATCATAGAAAGACTTGTTTGTAGAATAGACAAGATTATTCTAAAATTTATATGGAATGGCAAATTAAAATAGCTAAAACAATTTTGGAAAAGGGGAATAAAGTAGGAGGACTCAGTCTACCTGACTTCAAGCCTTTTTATGTAGCTACAGTAATCAACACTGTGTGGTACTGGCAGAGGAATAAACATATCAATCAGTGTAATAGAATAAAGAACCCAAAAATAGATTTACACAAATCTATTTGTCCATCTGATTTCTGACAAAGGTGCAAAAGCAATTCAATGGAGGAAAGATAGGGTTTTCAACAGAAGGAGAAGGATAAAGATATGAAGAGGAAGAAAGGGAAGGGAAAGGAGGAGAGGGGAGAAAAAAAGGAGGAGGAGGAGGAGGAGGAAGAGGAGGAGTGCCTGAACCTAAGTCTTACCCTTTAAACAAAAATTAAGCCAAAATGGGGGCTGGCTGAGTGGCTCAGTGGGTTAAGAACGTGAGCTCTGAGCAACAGGGTCACCGGTTCAATTCCCACGTGGGCCAGTGAGCTTCCCCCAAGCTGAGCTACCACTGAGCTGCCAACAGGCAGCCGGATGGGTCAGCTGGTGAGAGCATGTGCTCCTAACAATAAGGTTGCTGGTTCTACTCCCACATGGGATTGGGGGCTGCACCCCCCAGCAACTAAGATTGAACATGATTGAAGATTGAGCTGAGCTGCCCTGAGCTGCTGCCAGGCAGCCAGATTGCTCAGTGGTTAGAGCCCGCGCTCTTAGCAACAAGGTTTTCGGTTCAACTCACGCATGGGTGGTGGGCTATGCCCACCCACAACTAAGATTCAACACAACACCTTGAGCTGAGCGGCCGTGAGCTGCTGCTGCCAGGCAGCCGGATGGCAACTGGACTTGGGAGCTGAGCTAGCTGCGCCCTCCACAACTAAGATTAAAGAACAACGACTTGGCTGTTCCTTTTCCCCAATTCCTCAACACTGTTCTCCTTTCCCAATTCCCCAATAAAATAAAAATAAAAAATTAAGCCAGAATGGATCACAGTCTTAAACATAAAAACAAAAACTATAAAACTTTCTTATTTTTTTAATAGAAGAAAATCTTTGGAAGCTAGGGCTCAGCAAAGAGATCCTAGACTTGACACAAAAAGCACAATTCATAAAAGGAAAAATTGATAAATTGGACTTCATTCAAATTACAAACCTGTGCTTTGTGAAAGATCCTAATAAGACGACAAAAAGACAAGCTAGAGAGAAGAAAATATTTAGAAACTGCATCTCCAGCAAAGAACTAGTATCTACAATATATAAAGAACTCTCAAATCTCAACAGTAAAACACAAACAATCCAATTGGAAAATGTGCAAAAAATACAAGGTGACATTTCACTAAAGAGAATATATACATGGCAAATAAGCACATAAAGAAATATTAACCATTAGGTAAATTCAATTAAAACTACAATGAGCTAATATTATATACCTTACCAAATGATGGTGAGGATGCAGAAAAACTGTATCACTCATACATTGCTGGTGAAAAGGTAAAATGGTATACCACTCTAGAAAAGGGTTTGGTTGTTTCTTTAAAAACTAAATTCATAACCACTATATGACCCACAAATTGCACTCTTGAGCACTTTATCCCAGAAAAGTTAAAAGTTATATTCACACAAAAATCTGTACACAAATATTTATTGCAGCTTTGTTAATAAAAGTGAAAAATTGAAAATATCCAGATGAACAGGCAAATGATTAAACAACCCGTCATACATTCATACCACAGAATACTATTCAACAATAAAAAAATGAATTATTGATACATACAACAACATGGATGACTCTTCAGAGCATTTAATACTATATGATTCCATGGATATAAAATTCTTTTTTTTTTAATTAAAGCTTATTGGGGTGACAATTATTAGCAAAGTTACATAGATTTCAGGCACAATTCTATAATACATCTATAAAATTCTTAATATGACAAAATTATGGAAATGGAGAATAGATCAGTGTTTGTCAGAGGTTAAGAAGGAGATACAAGTGGAAAGGTAGTGAGTGTGGCCATAAAAGGGCAACATAAGAGATTCTTGGTGATGAAATCTTGATTGTATCAATGTCAGTGTCCTGGTTGTGATATTGAACTATAACTTTGCAAGATGTTACCATTAGGGGAATATGAACCAAGAGTACATGGTATCACCATGTATTATCTCTTGCAACTGCATGTGAATCTACAATTATCTCAAAAATAAAAGTTTAATTTAAGGAAAGTAAGACACAGTACTTTTTAGAAAATCTGTAAAATACATATGCAGAAACATATACAGAAAAATAATAAAAATCATATATACTGGGGGGTGCCAAAAAATGTATACAGGTGGACACTTTGGTCAACGTTGCTCAAGCAGTAGTTCGCCATTATCAGAAGTGACCACATTGAGCACGTCTTGTAATTGCAGAAGTCAAATGTGACTTGTATTCATCTTTTGTTATCAGTATATATTATTACAATTTTAATAGTTTTTTTCCTTTCTTAAAATGTGTATACATTTTTTTTGGCACCCTCTGTATATCCACCACTCAGAGAAAACCACTTTCTAATACTGAGGCATATTTAAACAATGTTTTAAAAATCTCTCTGAGCATAAATAATTTCAAGAACGATTTTTCAGTGGAAAGTGATCCTATGTCCCACCTTCTCAGCATGAAAATTATTTTACTCAGAAACTCCTTCTCCTACGATGGCCTGTGTTCGTGTTCTCCAGAGACACAGAAAATAATTTTTTTTAAGTGGTGAAAGAACAGTTTATTAGAAGAGATAGTACACTTCAAAGAAATAGAAGCAGGCCCGAGCAGTAGAGAATGGCTCAAGGGCCATGATTAGAAGAGAAAGTACACTCCAAAGAGTTTGGAGCAGGCCAAGCAAAAGAAGGAGCTCAAAAGACCAGGAAATAATTTTTTAAAAATTATTTTGGGGCTGGCCGAGTGGCGCGATGGTTAAGAACTGGCTTGGGATACCAGAGGACCCCGGTTTGGATCCCACATATGAGGGCCAGTGTCACTGCCCTCCACAGCTAAGATACTGAACAACAGCTCAACCTGGAGCTGGGCTGCCATGAGTCACCAGCGACAGCGTAGGTTGCAGCCCCTGTGGCAGTGGGTTGCCATGGGCTACCGTGTGTAGCCAGCAGCCAGCGTGAGCGGCCCTCAAGCCGCTGTGAGCGGCCTTCCAGAAGCCGGCAACTGATCTGCCTCACCTGGGAAGAGCGCAATGATGGTGCCAACTTGGGCCAGTGAAGCAATGTCCTCCACAACTAGAATGAAGAACAAAACGACAGCAACTTGTCTGTTCCCATTCCCCTAATTCCCCAGCACTGTTCCAATCCTCCCAATTCCCCAAAGAAAATCTTTAAAAAAAAAAAATTATTTGGTTGCCTCATGATTATGGAGGCTGAGAAGTCCCAAGATCTGCAGTCAGCAAGCTGGAGATCGAGAGAGCCGATGCTGTAGCTTCATTCCAAAAGCCAGCAGCCTCAAGACCCAAGAAAAGCCAGTGTTTAGTTTGAGGTCAAATCCAAAGGCAGAAAAAATCCAATGTCCTAGCTTCAAGCAGTCAGTAAGGAGGATTCCCCTCTTACTTGTGGGAGGGTCAACTTTTTTGTTCTACCCAGGCCTTCAACTAATTGGATGAGACCCACCCATATTAGGGAGGGAAATCTGATTTACTCAGTTTACTGATTTAAATGTTAGTCACATCTGGTAACACCCTCACAGGCACACCCAGAATAACTGCTGACCAACTATCTGGGCACACTGTAGCCTAGCCAAGTTGATACATAAAATTAATGATCACATGGCCTGATGCCATTTCCTGTCCCATTAGTGAATCACCAACCTTTCTCTGCCAACATTTTGGTTAATTTCCTGAGCAGTTTCTCATCTAAATACAGACAAGACCAAACTCAGCTTTGTTTATAAGAACCAGTGAGATCATAACAGTGATGCTGTGGAATTTGCTGCGATATTTTTCAGCCAAATATGCTATATCTGGAATGGGTCTCAAGAGAGACTAAGTGGTAGGTAGTACCAGGATGAAATTACCCCAAAGGGGTCATTGATGAGATGAGTGATGTGGGGCAGCAGAGAAGTTATAGCACGTACACCTACACAAAGGGACCTTGTGACCTGTCATGCCTGCTGTTTGCTCACTTGTCCTGTAGTGAACATCTCAGTCTGGATGGTGCAGACTAATATCGAGACATTGTAGATGGGTCTAATCTGCACAGGAATTATCGGCCTCCCTGCTGCCATTTCGTGCTTCAACTTATCCAACTATATAACGGGCATCTTTGATCTGTCTTTGGTTCACAGAGGTATTAAGAAGTATAGTGATGTTGTCTCTATGGTACTTCAATCCCTTAAGAAAAGAAAACCTGCATAAATAAATTAAAGGTCACTCTGTAAGAAATGGTTTCAAGGGCCGGCCGAGTGGCGCGATGGTTAAGAACTGGCTTGGGACGCCAGAGGGCCCCGGTTCGGATCCCACATATGAGGGCCAGTGATACTGCCCTCTACAGCTAAGATGCTGAACAACAGCTCAACCTGGAGCTGGGTTGCCATGAGTCGCCGGCGACGGCGTAGGCTGCAGCCCCTGTGGCAGTGGGCTGCCATGGGCTACTGTATGCAGCCAGCGTGAGCGGCCAGCAGCCGCAGTGAGCGGTCGTCCAGAAGCCGGCGACTGATCTGCCTCGCCAGAGAAGAGCGCAATGATGGTGCCAACTTGGGCCAGTGAAGCAACGTTCTCCACAACTAGACTGAAGAACAAAACGACATCAACTTGTCTGTTCCCCTTCCACCAATTCCCCAGCACTGTTCCCATCCCCCCAATTCCCCAAAAAAAATCTTAAAAAAAAAAAAAAAAGAAATGATTTCAAGTTAATTAATGGCCCAGATCTTTTGAGACTCTCTGTAAGTATTTAATAAAAGTATACAAATGGCTGGCAACATGAGGATTTAGCTTGCAACAGAGTTCGAAGGGAAAAGAACTCAGAGACAATTAAGACCCAAATGGAGCACCTGATAAGTGATTCTATTTTACCGCACAGTTCTAATGTTCAACAAACCAACTTCTCACTGGTGTATTTTTCATCACACATTCATTTACTCTATGACCCAGCAATTCTACTACTGGTATTTACCCAAAATAAATAAATCATGTGTCCACAAAAAACTTGCACATATATATTAAGAGCAGTCTTACTCATAATAGCCAAAATCTAGAAACAACCCAAGTGTCTATTAACAAGTGAATAGATAAACAGATTGTGGAATATTCATACATTAGAATACTTAGAAATAAAACAACACATACAACAATACAATGTGATACACAATAGAAAAGGAATAAGCAGGCTATCGATATAAGCAACCACATGGATGGGTCTTAAAATCATTATGGGGAGCCAAAAATAGCTAGACACAAAAGAGTTTTGTTGAATCATTGTGTTGTACACCTGAAACTAACATAATATTGTGTGTCAATTATAATTAAAAATAAATTTAAAAAATAAAAAATAAACATAGTGCATACTGCATGAATCCATTTATATGAAGTTGTGAATGGTCAAGACTAATCTATTGTAAAAGAGATCAGAACAACAGTGTCTGGCAGTGGGGATGGGGTTAGTGTTAATGGGAAAGTAAATAACAGGGAAGAAGACTTAGGGTGCTTTCTGGGGTGATGAAAATATTTTATATCTTGTTTAGGGGTGGTGGTTTCACAGGTGTATAAAGTTACTGACCTCATCAAACTAAACACTTAAGATCTGTGTGTACTGTCGTATGTAAATTATATCTTAAAAAATAATTGTTTTATATTGTCAAAACTCCCATATCCAGGGGCAGGGAAACTTCATCCTCACTAAATAAATTTTGAATGGGCACTGGGAAACAAAGTTTTCTTTTCATCATACCCTTTGTGCTTATTGAAGATATCCATTAAATACATACTGACTACTGATTTTGTACAAGAAAGGTGGAAAGGAAGGAAGGAAGGAAGGGGATGTCTGACATCCTCCCTGACTTTTCCTTTAATACACTTGCTTTCTTTCCTTTCAACTCCATTGTTTTACCTGTCTAATATTTCTCCGTCTGTTTCCACCCAGATGCTTGCTGCTGTCATGGACAGCCAGCCCTGAGGTGGTTAACTGAGCGAAAATAAAGCCCTGGAGCAAGCAGAGAATGACACAAGACAGTATATAATCGAGGGTTCATTTGCGTGGTTCATGTTCCAAGTGTCAAAATTAGAGAAAAACCTCTTCAAAGAGAAATGGGATAGGGGGAGGATGAGTGTACTTTGAAAAATTGGAGTGTTTTGATCAGTGGAGACACAGAAAAGGGCAAATCCATAAGGGGGTATTATAACCAAAGGCACAGAATCAGAAAAGCACCAAGCACGTTGGGGAAATATAAAGTATTAATTTAGCTATGATTTGTTGAGTATCTTTGTTTTGCCACCAATAGACGCAAGCATCTATTTCCTTATTTAGACTTCAGGACGTCTCCTCCTTATACAGATTAAAAAAAGGAAGACATAGGGAAATTGGGGGACTTGCTCAAGTTCTCCCAGGTAACAAATGCAAAGCTAGACTTTGAATCCAGGTCCATAGCTCATGTACTTGCAAACAACACCAGGTTCATACAGATGACGTTGCAACAGGGGTTTTAAGGCATTTTTTTAGCAAAAGGCAGGAAATTTATTTATATTTATTTATTTATTTGTTTGTTTGTTTATTCATTCATTCAAAGCTAGGGGTTGTTTAGAAATATTGAGGTGACATAAAATGAAAAGTTGGGGAACCAGAACATAGAAAACCTTGAGTAAAAAGTTAAAGAGTATCAATTTTGTTGCAGGTACAAAGAAGCCATTAAAGTTCTTAGAGCAAAACCATGTGAATGTGAAAGAAATGTTTTAAGAAGATTTTTCTGGCTATGATGAACAGGATGAACTAGCTGGGAGGGAACCAACAGCAAGAACAGCAGATAACAGAATATCAGGATACCGTGTTAGTTCCATCTAGGGACCATTTAATGGTCTATATTAAGGGACAGAGGTGAGATTGTAATAAAAAAAATTCAAGAGACATTATGAAAGAAATATGCTCCAGGCCTAGTGTCTAACAGGATGAAAGGGTGAACAAGGTAAGCTAGGAAAAAAGACAGCTCTAGGGGTCAAGACTTGATCCTGGGCAGATGATGCCTGTGTTACAGAAGTCAGGAAGGAGAGCTGGAAGGAGGGGAAGGCAGACAAGCTAATCAGTTCAGCACATCTGGGTTTTGAGATCTGGTGGGACAGGCAGACATGATGAGATCTGCATGGCAATGATACAAAAACAGGGGACTGGAGTCATAGAACCAAACCTTGGGCAATAGAGCCCAAAGGCTTGGACTCAAGCCAGAACAGACCAGGATTTGATACCTACCAGCTATCTTAGCCCCGGTTCTTCCTCTAAAAATGAAATGAAATACCTGGTGTACAGGGTTAACTGGAGGATTGAAATGTACAGTAAGTACTCAATAAATGTCAGCTCTGGTGATTGAGGCATACATGTATTGGGGGAGAAAGAAGAGAAAGGGAGACCCAGGTGAGGAAAAATCAGAGAAATTCAGAAAAAACTTAGAAAAGTGCTACATGACATGTGCCCAGAGGGTCTTAAGGAGAAATTGATAAACAAAGGAGGGTGGGGTCAGAATGGGCCACTGATGTTGGCAAAAAGGAGATTTAAAGGAGGTAAAGTCAAGCTTCAGGGAATTAAAGGGACACTGGAGAGTGTCACAATGGAGATAAGAGATGTAGACAAGACAGGTAATAAGAGGAAAGAGAGATCTACAATAGAAAAAAAATACTAAAAAAAAGAACAAATTCAATAAAGATTTATTTTCAATATCAAGAAGACTGGACTATGATTGAAAGCAGAAATCAAGCAAGTAAAATAAAGGTCAAGTGAACAAAGAAACAAAAAATATATTTAGGAGAAAACTAATAGTTAAGGGACAAAACCAAAGATAGAGGCAGAGAGTAATGAAGTCAAAGGAAAACATTGGTGAATTAGCCTGAGAGATAAGCCAGGGAAATCTCTTATCTGGAGAGGATGGAGAGGAGACAAAAGAAAACGGGGTAAAGGGAAAAAAGACTGATGTTCTGAGTCTAGGTGGAGAAAGATTTGACCCCACACTTAAGCCAATCCAGTCTTTTGGATTCATCTGTGAGAAGGGACTCCATGGCCTGATGCCACAAGGAAGGGAGCTGAACTCACCCCGTATTCCCACTAGGCCCCAACTTGAATACATACACATGGTTTTACTGTCAAAGGGAGATTATTTGTGTTTCATATAAATAAATGGAATCCACACAGACTGTTTGAGGAGTTACTTTCAGTTGCTACCTCTCCAAAGGACCACGAAGTAGTCCCATGACACTTAGTAGAAGTTGAAAAGTTTTGGTTGTAGACTTGATGAGGGTGTGCTCTCATCAAGCTCCCTGTGGATCAATGATTTCTGTGAAAATTCTTAATGCCTTAATTCTCTGATGTATGTGGCTTTGAAGCCTTAGTCTCACTGGGACCTAATTCAACATTTGGCACTCCGCTGGCATATGTGGTACTTGGCATTTTCATTGCTTCGTTATTTAAAGGGCAATTCATTATGTGCAATGGAAACAAATAAAACTCTATTTCTGACATTTCTAAATCTGAACCCTGAACTCTCAATAAATCTTCAGTTTCAAAATAATTATTTAAGCAAAGCCCTGGTGTATTCACTTTAAACCATTGAGTAGTGCTCCTAATGGTTAGTGCAATCTCCGATCTTGAGACTTGAGTACTGGAACTTCCCTGAAGAATATTAAACAGTCCCCTATGCTGCAACCCATTAAAGGCAATCTTGTCCTCACAGGCCTCAATCACATTTGCACAGCAATTAGTCCTGCACGGGGTTTCATACATTTCTTAATTATAAAACAAGTTTGTACTCTGTTGGCCCTTTCAGATGGGTTAAGAGAACGCTAATTACCTCCTCCTGAGACATCAAAGAGTGTTTTTTTTTTAAATCCCTATCTTAGGCATGAATCAAGCAAGGTATAAAGAGGAATTAACATCTGTTGAGCACCTACTATGTGTTAAGCTCTATTTGGGCTGATTTACATATGTGTGAATAAGCTAATGGGCAAATGTTTAAATCCTGTTTTGCAAATGAGTAAAACACCATTAGAGAAGTTATACTACCTGTTATTGGTCTAATTACTGCTAGTAAGTCTGTCTGCCTGAAAGTGAGTTTTGTATTATGGTGCCTCTTGAGGGTGATTGCCCTGATAATTGATGACGATGATGATGATGATGATGATGATGATGATGATGATGATGATGATTATCCATCATGCATTTTTGATCACCTTCTGTATGCCAGACAGGGCGCTAGGAATGGGGAAGAATAAAATGACTGGGTCTCCGTTCACGGAATAGGTGGTAAACAGATAACTCCGCTCCGGAGCGTCTCTAATCAAACCAGCCAGATTGCTGTGGGAGGACCCAGCGGGCAGCCACCAGCTCCCAGGTGGGGTAGGTGCCGCGCTAGAGTTCACACAATTGAAGATGGGGCTCCTTGGGATCCAAATCCCGGGAAATCGCCACCTTTCTCTTTCATCCTAGTCTGAGGCATCACACAGTGAAGGGAGTTAAAACACATCAGAAACCAGCCCCACCAGGAAAAGCACGTAGGCATCCTCGTGCCTAATTTTGGCATCAGAAAATGCCAACTGCTTTCTTCCCTTCCTTGGACTCAGGCAACCCAGCCCCTGCCCTCCGTAGCAGCCCTCCCCCACCTCCAGCCAGTCTAGTTTTGTTTTTGTTTTTTATTGTAATCTTCCTAAATTGCGCATTTCATAAAACCTTCAGGAAAAAGACAGGAAATGAGGTTTAGAGTACGGCAGAGGAGGAGAGTAGGGGGCTGGGAAAGGATGGCGGAGGGGGAGGCAAACTATAGGAGAGCAAGTCTTTCATTACCAGGACCTGTTAGGCGCACATCCTCTCCCTATTCCTGTGCCACCCTCTCGCTGGATATGAGCCATCCTCGGGGCTAATGAACAGAGCGCAGGAGATAACTAATCCTAATGCAATTACCGCTGGCCATTACACTGATAGGTTTGAGGCACTCCCGTGTGCTTCGCAGCCTGAGACAGCCTCCTGCAGATGTGCCTGAGCCTCCTGTTTGAGACTTTTGACAGCTGTATACAGTCCCGGCTCCCTCCCCCTGACAGCGTCCCGGGAGAGTGATCTTTTAACAGCGAGTCCCCACGCAGCCTGTCGGAGGTGAAATGAAATCTTAGCAGTTTGTGGGAAGCCTGGCCGGGCGTGTACGTTCGGCAGCTATTTCCAGAGTAGGGCTGGAAGAAACGGAGAGACGGCCCCCCTCTCTCGGGCCGCAGACGGAAGCTTATGGGGTGAAAAATTATAGCGCTCAGGCCGGGCCCTCTCCTGGCAGTGCTGGCGCCCCAGTGATAGGGGGATGGTTTGCAGCACACATGTTCCTTTGTTTGGCCGGATCACGTGCTCTGTTTGCACAGCAGCATGTGGTACCACTGGAGGAAATCGAACCAACACTGAAAGTTCAAGGAACAGCCAAGCTCTGCTGGGAAGCGGCTGGGCCAGGCGGGGTGAAGTGGGCCGGGTGAAGTGATGCAGCAGGAGGCAGGCCTGACTCTCTCCGGAAGAAGCACAGGGCATGGGGGGAACGCTGGGGGAACCGCCCTTCTGGATGAAGGAGACTGCAGGTTTCTGGCACCAAGCACATACTGGGAAGGTTGTCTTCATAACCAACCAGTCCTGCCTGGGATGGGATATGGACTTTGGTTATAATAATAATCTCTTGTATTTGAAAGAGCTTTATAGTTGATAAAGGCTTCTCACAACCTTTATCTCATTTAATCCTTACAAAAACATATGATGGTGAAATGCCTCTACTTCTTGGGGCAAAGAGGAAGAGGGGGAGGACTGGAGCCCCTGAACCCTTGACTAAGTGGTCTGAACCTTCCAGGAGGCCTGGCAGGCTGGCTCCAACTATGGTTGATGGCAAAATGCATGAAACAATAATCATTTGTCTTCCACTTTCTCTCTCTCTCTCTCTCTCTATCTCTCATTTTTTTAAAATTACAGAACAGTACACACTTGTAGTTTTAAAACCACCCAAACAATACAGAAATGTATGAAACATAAATATACCATGTAAAAAGGGAAAGGTTTCCAAAATCCAATTTCCCAAATATTGTCATGGTTAAGATTTTCAGTCCTTTTCTTATTTATCCATGTATGTCTGAACACATTTATACAATTTATACTTACATCTTTATTTAAAAGAAAAAGGGGGAATCTTAATATACATACCGTTGAGTTAAATCTGTTCAATTTAACAATATATCAAAGGATATCTTTCCAAGATAGAAGACATAAATCTACACCATTGTTCTTTTTAACAGCTGCATGGTATTTTTTTGTATAAATGTTTAATTATTTAACTACACATTCAAATGGTTTCTAGTAATTGTTTATTAAAACAACACCAAAATAAACAGATATGATATATAAATATATATCATATATGAATAAATCTCAATATATGAATATATATCATATATTAATATATACTGCACATTGTGAAAGTATTACTTTAGGATCAGTTCCTAAAATTTCTCATTCAAAGCAGTGTTGGGTGAAAGGTAAATGTGCCTTTAAATTTTAATAGACATGCCCAAATCATTCAACAAAAATGTTATGCTAACTCACAATGCATGTAAGAAAGTTAACTGTTAGTGTATAACATGAGTGTATGAAACTTAACTTCTTCCACACACACCTGATCTGGGTATTTGTAAATTTTTTTATTTCTTGCTAATTCAAGAGAACAAATAACTGATGTTTTTAAGAGTGAAGATGAGCATATTATATTTCCATTTTTTATTTTGTCTTCTGTAAGTTATATCTTTTCTATTGATTTACTTATTGTTTCTTATTTATTTGAAGAAATGCGTTTAAATACTTTGCAAATATTTTCCCCAGTTTGTTTTCTACCTTTCAATCCTGAAATACAGAAATGTTCATGTTCATTGCAGTCAAATTGGTCAATCTTTATCTTCATGGTTTCTAGGTTTCATGCCATGCTTAGAAAAATTTTCTTAAAATTCCAGAAAATAAAACATTCTTCTGTATTTTCTTTTAATATTTTTATGATTTTTAAAATTTTACTTAACACATTTTTATTGAGCAAGTAACATATGCCAGACACTATTTTAGAAGTTAGATTTGTACACATAGTTTCTAAATTCATGGAGCTTATGCTCTGGTGTAGGAGATAAACAATAAACAAAGAAGCAAATGACTTAATGGATAAGTAATTACAAAATTCAAAGCACTATGAAGAATTAATGAAAATAACAGACAATACCTACTTAGAGAGAGTGGTTACAGAAGGCAAGATTTAAACTAAGATCGGACAAATGAGAAATAACCAGTCTTGGAGGTGAAGATCATTCCAGGCAGAAGGAACAGTACATGCAAAGACCCAGGGGAGGAAAATAGTTTGGAGTACTTGAGGATCTTAAAGAAGGCCAGTGTGACCAGGGTACTTTGAGCAATGTAGTAAGGCAGAAAGTAAAGAGTCTTATACAAGATGAGGAAGAAATTAGTATGTGCCTTACAGATCCAAGTAAGGAGTCAATTTTATTTTAAATGCAGTGGGGAGCTGCTGAATAGTTTAAGGAGATAAATTAATTGTCTGATTTATATTTTTGTGTTTATATCTTGAGTTATTTAAAAGAATGCTCTAGCTTCCTTGAGAATGATCTAAAGGGAGTAAGAGATGAAGTTGGGATGCCAAGAAGGATTCTGGGGGGAAAGTTGGTGGCTTGCTGGATAGTGGTCATGAGAGATAGAGAGATGGGTAGATTCAAGAACCATTTGGGAGTACATTGACATGATTTGCTGATGGAACAGATGTGGGTGATGAGGGAGAAGAAGGCATCAGCATGGCTTCTAGGTTCTAATTTGAGCAACTGGGTGGATGGTGGTATTGCCGAACTCAAGGGGTTCACAGCTTAGGATGTTCTACTCAAGAACAAGAAGTGGATGTTGTTTAGGTAGTTGTATTTACTTGTAACAAGTACAGGAGA
This sequence comes from Hipposideros armiger, assembly GCF_001890085.2. Lineage (NCBI taxonomy): Eukaryota > Metazoa > Chordata > Mammalia > Chiroptera > Hipposideridae > Hipposideros > Hipposideros armiger. The sequence continues at coordinate 738,311 of NW_017731813.1, read as the reverse complement.
CAGGCAATTCACATCCAAAGCTCTGTCTCCCCAAAGGGAGGCTTAGCCATTGCTGATGTACACTATTTGGTTAATTACATGTTGATTTCTTCTTTGCAGTTAGCTAAACTTATTCACTTGTGGTTCCAGTCAAGCTCCTTAGGTTGCAGCTGCATCTGCAAAATACTGTGCTACATTTTAGCATTTAACAAGAATAGAATTTATTAAGGACCATTCAGACCTTGAGACCCTTGTCCTATCTAACAGTGAAACCATTTCCTGAGAAGTGTAGATTACAGAAAGATGTGGGAATGAGGTAGGGAGAGTCTAGGGATCACTTTGAACAGGTTAAGTTTGAGATAATCATGAGATATCCAAGGGTATCCATCAAGTAGGCGGTTGGCAACACAAAACTGAAACTCAGGGGAGAAGACAAGGTAGGAGGTAAAAAATTTGGAAATTGCTGACCATTAGATATTTAAGTCCAGGAAAAGAGTGTACAGAGAAGAGCAGAGGGCCTAGCTAGAAGCGCTGAAGAACTTTCATATTTGGAGTTGAATGGAAGAGGAGATGGCAGCAAAGGAGAAAGAGGAGCATTCCCCTCGGTAAGGCAGAAAACTAAGAGATATTGATACCTCAGAAAAAGAGAGGAGGAAGAGCCAACAACAACAAATGATAAGGAGATGTACCGTAATATATGAGGACCAAAAGTAATCCATTACAATTGACAACAAAGAGCTTACCAATGATATTGACAAGAATAGTTTTAGCAGAATGAGGAGGTAGAAGCTGTAGAACCATGGCTATCTCCCAAAGAGAAAACTTGAAATTTAATCCGGGACTTCTGTAGATAAAGTGTGTTAATTTGGCATTTCTCAAACTTTGTTGTGCACTAGATTCATCTAGTTAAAAGTACAGTTGCCTGAGCCCCATCCCTAGAGAGTCAGATTCAGTAGTCCCAGGATCAATCATTTAATTAAGTTCTTCAGGCAATTCTGATACATAGCAAAATTTGAAAATCACTGCCTTAATTTTAAATGCAGTGGGGAGCTGCTGAATAGTTTAAGGAGATAAATTAATTGTTTGATTTATATTTTTGTGTTTATATCTTGAGTTATTTAAAAGAATGCTCTAGCTTCCTTGAGAATGATCTAAAGGGAGTAAGAGATGAAGTTGGGATGCCAAGAAGGATTCTGGGGGGAAAGTTGGTGGCTTGCTGGATAGTGGTCATGAGAGATAGAGAGATGGGTAGATTCAAGAATCATTTGGGAGTACATTGACATGATTTGCTGATGGAACAGATGTGGGTGATGAGGGAGAAGAAGGCATCAGCATGGCTTCTAGGTTCTAATTTGAGCAACTGGGTGGATGGTGGTATAAAAGGGAAGGATAGACTTCCCAGAATGGAATTTCAGATACAATGTCTGATTGAAAGATGAAAGATTTGAAGACAGAAGGCATTTCAGTACTTTTCAGATCATATCATATAAGCAGCTGCCTATTCTTTCATGAAAATAATGACTGTACAGAAAAATACATCACTTGGCCTTATACTCAAGTGTTTTAACCTGGACATAAATTGGATTCACTGAATACAAGCTGAACTCCCTACTTCCCCTGCCTATTTGGCTATAACCATGTGTAGACTCAAATAACATTTTATAGGTAAAATTCCTCTTTTTGTTAAATAAAGTTCTTCCCAGAATTAAAAAAAAAAAAGTCTCCTCTTCTGTTGTTCTCTAACTGACCAGATGGTCTCAGATTGAGACCATGCCCTTAAAGGCAAAACAGCTCCTGGTTTGAGAATTCATAGTCAACTCCTTTTTATTAGCAACCACACTATAGGCTATCATCTTTATATACATTATCTCAATGAATCCTCATATGAATCTTTTGAGGCATTTTACTTTTATTTCTATTTCATGGATAAAAAACTGTTACTAGAATAAATTGTGCTGAAATCAATTATTAGAGATGTCTCAAAAAATAGCATTCCTTGGCTATGTATAGATTTAACTGTGTTATCCAGACTGTGGAAAGAAAAAAAGTGTGGTTCATTGCCCAAAAGATTCTGATATTTGCCTTACCTTACCCTCCTGGCCCTGCTGTGCAGCTCAGGTTGTTCACAGTCTAGGATCCTACAACAGATGGGTTTTGTTTTGTTTTTTAAAGATTTTATTGGGGAATTGGGGGAGAGGAACAGACAAGTTGCTGTCCTTTTGTTCTTCAGTCTAGTTGTGGAGGACGTCGCTTCACTGGCCTATGTTGGTATTATCATTGCGCTCTTCCCAGGTGAGGCAGTCGCTCGTCAGCCACTGGACAGCTGCTCCTGGCAGCTCATGCCAGCTGCTGGCCGCTCGCACTAGCTGCCGGCCACTCA
>NW_017731813.1:724421-735852 GCF_001890085.2 Hipposideros armiger | reverse complement strand
TGTAGAGGGCGCAGCGTCACTGGCCCTCATGTGGGATCTGAACCGGGTCCCTGCTGCTCAGAGATGGCATCCCAAGCCAACTCTTAACCAACGTGCCACTCGGCTGTCCTCAGCTGAGTTTTTATTCTTTACCAACTTGGACATGGAGTATGATGCTGTGGAATGCATATGCATGAGTTCCAGGGTTCAAGTTGTGTCCATTAGTAGCTCTGCTGCCATGGACAAGTCATTTTCAAGCTTCATTTCTATTTTCTTCATGTGTGAATCAAAGAGCACTCAAAAGAATGTTGTATTAAATGATATATGTTACATACATAGTATGCTCAATACTGTATTATTATTTTTAATACCAAATTCCATTTCACCCCGCAGTCAAATCCCAATTTCACCTAAATCTCCCATAGGATATATTCCTAAAATCCTTTTTGGGAGGGACTGATGTATCTTGTTCCTCTCCAACCCCTAAAGGGGTTATTTCAACCATCTTCATCTCCTCTCCTGAGTTCCACTTAGCCACACCCCTTCTTAAGATCTTATTTTGAGTCCTGAAAGAGATGCTATGTTCAGACTTTTTCTACCCATTTCTTTCAAAATCCAGCATTAACACAGACACCATTACCCAAGAAAGTTAAGAAAAGTGAAGGGACAAGGACTTCCGCTAAGATTGTGGAATAGACAGATGCTTGCCAACTGGCTCCCAGGATCATACTAAAATTACAAATAATTTACACAACATTCAACCTCGGAAGTTCCCTGAACACTAGATGGACAGAACCTCTAAACGAAGGACTTAAAGAGGAGGCCATGTCGAGTCTGGTAGGAGGGGCGGAGACGAGAGATGGTGAACCCCGTGAGGGACACCTCAGCAGTGGGGAGGCTTCTCCAGTTGGTGGAGAGACCCTCCGGCCCCACATCAAGATCACCAGCTCAGAGTTACTTTGCCGGATGAATTTTACAAAACATTCAAAAAAAATTAATACCTATACTCCTCAAACTATTCCAAAAAATACAGAAGGAGGGAGGGCTCCCAAGCACATTTTGTGAGGCTACTATTACTCTGATCCCAAAATCAGACAAAGATATTATAAAAAAAGAAAGCTGCAGGCCGATATTCCTAATGAACATAGATGCAAAAATGCTCTAGCAAATCCAAAAATACTAGCAAACCGAATTCAGCATCACATTAAAAAGATCATACACCACGATCAAGTGGGATTCATTCTTGGTATACAAGGTTGGTTCAATATCTGCAAATAAATTAATGTAATACATCACATTAACAAAATGAAAAATAAAAATCATATGATCATATCAATAGATGAAGAAAAAGCATTTGACAAAATCCAGCAACCATTCATGATAAAAACTCTTAGCAAAGTGGGAATAGTGGGATCATATCTCAACATAATAAAGGCCATATATAATAAGCCCACAGCTAACATCATACTCAATGGGGAAAGGCTAAAAGCTTTCCTTTTCAGATCAGGAACAAGACAAGGCTGGTCACTTTCACCACTTATATTCAACATAGTTCTGGAAGTTCTGGCCACAGCAATCAGACAAGAAAATGAAATAAAAGGCATCCAAATTGGAAAGGAGGAAGTAAAATTGTCATTACATGCAGATTACATGATACTATATGGAGAGAATCCCAAAGACTCCACCAAAAAACTGTTAGAACTAATAAATGAATTTAGTAAGGTAGCAGAATACAAAATTAATATTCAGAAATCAGATGCGTTTGTATACACCAATAATAAACTATGAGAAGAAGAAATCAGGAAATCAATCCCTTTTACAATTGCTTCAAAAACAATAAAATATCTAGGAATAAATTTAACTAAAGAAGAAAAAGACCTGTACTCAGAAAATTATAAGACACTGAAGAAAGAAATCAAAGAGATAAATAAATGAAAATATATACCATGTTCATAGATAGGAAGAATTAATATAGTTAAAATGTCAATACTACCTAAGGCAATATATAGATTCAGTGCAATTCCTATCAAACTACCAAAGACATTTTTCTCAGAAATAGAACATATAATCCAAAAATTTATATGGAGTCATAAGAGACCCCGAATAGCCACAGCAATCTTGAGAAATAAGAACAAAGCGGGAGGTATCACGCTACCTGACATCAAATCATACTACAAGGCTACAGTAATCAAAACAGTATGGTACTGGCTTAAAAACAGACACATAGACCAATGGAACAGAATAGAGAACCCAGAAATAAACCTATCCATATACGGTCATTTAATCTATGACAATGGAAGCAAGAATTTACATTGGAGTAAAGATAGTCTACTTAATAAATGGTGCTGAGAAAATTGGACTGACACATGCAAAAAAATAAAAATGGGCCACCTGCTTACACCATATAAGAGAACAAATTCAAAATGGATTAAAGACTTAAATGTAAGACCTGAAACCATAAAACTCCTAGAAGAAAACATAGGGAGTAAATTTGCAGACATTACCCTCAGTAATATTTTTACTGATATATCCCCTTGGGCAAGGGAAAGAAAAGAAAAAATAAACATATGGGATTACATCAAACTTAAAAGTTTTTTCACATCAAAGGAAATCATCAATAAAACAAAAAGGCAGCCTACTTAATGAGAGAAGATATCTGGCAACGATATATCTGATAAGGGGTTAATATCCAAAATTTATAAAACACTCATTTAACTCAACATCAAAAAAACAATCCAATTAAAAAATGGGCAGAAGATATGAAGAGGCATTTCTTTAAAGAGGACATACAGATGGCCAACAGGCATATGAAAAAATGTTCAACCTCAGTAATCATTAGGGAAATGCAAATAAAAACCACAATGAGATACCACCTCACTCTGGTCAGAATGGCTATCATCAATAAATCAACAAACAACAAGTGCTGGCGAGATTGTGGAGAAAGGGGACCCTGGTGCACTGTCGGTGGGACTGCAGATTGGTGTAGCTACTGTGGAAATCAGTATGGAGGTATCTCAAAAAGCTGGAAATGGAACTACCGTATGACCAAGTAATTCCATTCTTGGGTATCTATCCAGAGAAACCCAAGACGCTAATTCAAAAAAAAAAAATAAATGCACCTCTATGTTTATTGCAGCACTATTTACAATAGCCAAGACTTGGAAACAACCGAAATGCCCATCGGTAGACAACCGGATTAAGATACTATGGTACATTTATACAATGAAGTCCTACTCCGCTATGAAGAAGAAGGAAGTTGTACCATTTGCAATGATATGGATGAACCTAGAGACTCTTATATTAAGTGAAATAAGCCAGTCAGAGAAAGACAAATACCACATGATCTCAGTTATATGTGGAATCTAAAAAACTGAATGAACGAGCAAAGTAAACAGAAATAGTCTCAGAGATATAGAGGAAAAACTCATGGTTGCTAGTTGGAAGGGGGTTGGGGATGAGGAAAAAGGGAAGGTAACTACAATATTGCCACAGGAATATGAAAGACAGTTTGGGAAATATAATCAATAGTGCTGTAAATATTTTGTAGGGTGTCAGATGGTCACATGTCTTGTTAGGGAGACCACTTTATGGATGGGGTAGAGGCTTGATCACTGCACTGTACACCTGAAGCTGATGTTGTATAATATTGTATGTCAATTATAATTGAATGTATATATAGTCACGAGACGTGAGTATAGTGTGGGAATGGAGTCAAGGGAATTGTAGTAGATATGTATGATATGTGGGGGAAGTGGGGTGGCAGATTGGGGGAGGGAGGTTGTCACTTTGAGGGGTAAAAAGTATAACTATTGCACTGTGTTGTACAGCTGAAACTAATTTGAAAAATGTTTATTTCACAATAAAACAAAATAAATTAATGAAAAAAAAGTGAAGGGCTTTTCTAAAACTAATCAACTTCATAATGAATACATATTCAAGTCTCCACTATCTAAAAATACAATATTTTCCACAATATCCCTATCACCTGGTGATGTAAATAATGGTGGGGCACTTCCAACGATGGAGAACTTCAGTCCAATCTTTGCATAGTTCTGACTAGTAGAAGCTTCTTCCTAATGTCCATTAAAATCTATCTCTTATAGCTTCCATACTACCCTTAAGGATCATAAAGAACTAGCCTCTCAAATGCCTAGCAAAAACTGCAGAGCCTTCTTGAGTTTTCTCCCTCCCAGTTACATGTCCCCAGATCCTTCAGTTAGCCCTCACATAACATGTTTTTTGGTATCTTCATCATCATGTACACTGTCCCCAAATGTATTATTTACCTCTTTTCCTCTTAAAGTGGGCTGCCCAAAACTAAACACAAAGGTAAGGTTTAACCAGTAAGCTTATCCTCGCTCTGTTTTAAACAATGTTTCATTTACCCAGTTAACATGGTATGCATTTTGATGCTACTGTCATGAGCAAGTCCAGTTGTGGGGACTGGGATTTCCTGCAGCAGGTTGAAGTTTCCAAATCACCAGCTTTATGGGCAGTTCAGGACAGTAGTGAAAACAGGTGGCTTCCTGATTCGTGTTTGGAAGTCAATGGGTCTCGTGGTAGCCTTCTGATTCCTCTTCCTCCTGATTGTGGCAGAAGTGGAAGCGCCCCTGGCAGACCAATTCCACACTACTTTTCAAAGAGTCAGTCCTGGAGGCCCAAACTGCAGCCTGCTTCTCCAGCACATCCAACAATTTTTTAAGTACCAAATTCCTTGTATTAAATCTCTTGCTGCTTGAAATGGATAGAGTGCTTCCTGTTCGCTGCAATTGTACACCAACCATTTTGAACAATGAGTAGGGTTTCACAAGACAGAAAAGATTATAGCAATTTAAAGTGTTGCTTTATATGAGCATATATGTAATATCTATGAGGATAGAGTATGGATGGAGAGAAGGTTGGACTTGTGGATAGATGGATGTGGGAAGCCTATCTTCCAGTCTCCTTGTTTATCTCATAAATTCACAATGTAGTAGCAACACTGGCTGGCATCTCTATTACTGATCAGAATATGTAGTTTGGCTACAATTATAAATTCAACAGTATTGATCAGGACTCTTGATTACAAGGCATAGAAACATAACTCAGAACAATTTAAGAAAAAGATGGGGATTAATAATCTGAGAGCAGAAAAGGCAGATGTGGATATGGCCTTAGAGAACAAATGTTCCAAGGAGTCTCTCTCTGCATCTCTCATCTCTGCAACTCTAAATATTTTATTTATTCTCCCAAACTATCTTCCTAACAGAGTGGGGTGTGTGGCTGCCGGCTACTCCAGTTTTATATCCCAAGTACTCCAAAACCAGAGATGAAAATAAAGGCCCTTTTCTCTTAACTGAAATTTGAAAAATCCCAAGACAAAAATTCTGAACATGGTTTGGATCTTATGCCCAACTTTTGAACCAATCACTATGGCCTGGGAGTGAGGTACCCTGAATAGCCTAGCCTGAATCACATGATCGTCCCTGTGGCCAGGGGAGTGGAGTCTATTACCAGGAGAAGGCATGAGAATAGGCACTAAGCAGACAGAGCAATTCTCACTCCCAGGTCTGAAATGATCTGAATGATTCATCAATTGTAGCTGTTAGGCTTTTAGATGTTAACTTTTCTCAGAGGATTTAAAATCACTGACATAACCACTACATTGAGAAGCTTATCTCAATGTTAGTACTCTGCTGAACCATTTCTGACATATTTCTTCCATATTTGGGTAATAAGACACTTATTTCAAGGTTTGTTATTTGGCCACATCTACCATTTAGAATCTAGAATTTTTTTTAAAAATGGCTGTGAATAGAAGAAGCATTTTAAAAATCAACTTATAGGAATGATGAAAAAGTTCTAGAAACAGACACTGGTAATGGTTACACAACATTGTGAATGTACTTAATGCCACTGAATTGTACACTTAAAAATGCTTAAAATGTTAAATCTTATGTTTATTTTACCATGATAAAAAATTTAAAAATTAAGCCATGTATTTAATTCATGTATTAATTCATGAATTCACTGATTTTACTTCAGTAGCAGAGGAAAATATGCATTAAAAATATTTTTTTACATAAATGGGTCCATGCCATTCATAAGATTTTGGGATCCACATTTTATCACTTGATGTTGTTAACATTTTTTTCCTTCTCAATAGATACACTTCTAAAGCATCGTTTAAATAAACATATAGTATTCACTTATTGTCTCTATGTTACTTTATTTAACCATCTCTTAGTGTGGGATATTTAGGGTATTTCCAGTTTCTTTTTACATCTTATCCTTAAAGCTAGATTGTAACAGTTTTTAATGATAATTTCTTAGATACAGAATTCCTGACTCAACATAACTGAATACTTTTCAAGGTTTTTGATATATAGTATCAAATCGTTTTCCAGAAATTTTTATTAATGTTTAATGTCCCAGTAGCAATGTAAAAGAGTACCTATTGCCCTATATACTTTCCATCAATAGGAAAAATCATTCTGTTTTTATTTTAACAATTTGATAAGTTTCAATTTGCATTTCTGTGATTACTGAGGAAACTGAACTTTTTAGGCTGGTAGTTCTTTTTTAACATAAGCTTCTGAAAATAATAAATTTATCAAAAACAGGTAAATGACTAGACTTCAAACTTTAAAATTATAATAGGCAAATTTTAATCTACTAGTAAATTTAAACTGTAGTTTGACAATACCTCTCTCTGCCTTTTTTTCTTTTTAAGTGCTATTCTGAAATAGTCACAGTGACTTTGTATAGAAAAGAGGAGAGAAAGTCAAATGTTGTGACAGAGACCCACACTAAGTTCAATTCCAGTTAAATAGGTGAACTGGGGTGAGTGGGGTGGCCTTATTTCATTCGTGATTGCTCATTGGTTCCCGCCTTTAATGCATATAATGATTTTGTAAGCTTAATGGCTGTTTCAATTAAAGTCACCCTGCTTAATCATTGTGAATTATATTATGCTTGTTAGTGGTGCCTATGATAAAACATAATAGCAAGCCATCTCTTTTACACAATAATTCATTTTAAATATTACTTTTCCATATCTGTCCATACCCAGTTGATTTATTACCTGGTACTCCTAAGTGTAATAAAAAGAAAGTTAGGACTTGAGTAATTCTTCCAGTGTCTTGATAAGCATGTTGCCTTCTGATTTGTTAGCCTAAAAATGGAGGTGGGGGCGAGCTAAGATGGTGGAATAGATGGGCACTGTGCCAACTGCCTCCCAGGATCACACCAAAATTACAAATAATTTATCCAACATTCAACCTCAGAAGCCATCTGAACACCAGATGAACAGAACCTCTAAACGAAGGATTTAAAGAAGAGATCACATCGAGGCTGGTAGGAGACATGAGGCCGGCTGACTCCAGGCCCATAGAGAGAAGGCGAACTCCATGAGGGACACCTCAGTGGTGAAGAGGCATCTCCTGTAGGAAGAGGGACACTCCGGCCCCATGCTGGACTCCCCAGTCCAGAGTTACTTTGCCGGGAAGAGGAGTTCCATGATAGTTGGCAGTAGAAATTAGTGAGGACTCTCTTTGCTCAACTCGGTGGGGCAGGGGGCAGCTAGAGACCCAGATGCCCTCCTCTGGAGCGGACACACTGACTTACTCACTGGAAAGCACTCACCCAGTCCCTGGTGGAGGGAGTGGCTCCATGGGCGGGGACCCAGGAGCCTGCAGGGAAGGACTGAACTGAACACCTTTGGAGTGGAAGCTGAAGGTTTTGGGACCATTGTTCCCCCTGTGTGGAGCTTGCACATAAGTAGCATACAGGAGGGCGCCATTTTTTCAGTTTGGTCCTTTCCACAGAAGGCCAGATTCAGGACCCCATTGGTCTGGTGGAATTGGTGCAGGCATGCATGTGTGCAGGCATGCACTTGGGGCCTTGGGGCCCTACTTTCCCCACTGCTTATGCTGCGTAGTCAGGGTTAGCGCCTGACTATTGGGTGCACTCTGGCTCCTGTGACTGCTGGTTGAGACGCGGGTGTGTGAGCACGCTGCCTTGGGTTCCGGCACGGCCTACAGCTTGTGCTGCAGCTCCAAGGAGAGGCCTAGGCCACGCACCTGTTCAAACAGGCCGCGAGTTGAGACGCGTGAGCCCACATGTGCGAGCTGCCTTGGGTCCCCGCTCTCTGCACTGTGCAGTGCAGAGTTGCCAGGGTGGTGCCTGGCTGTCAGGCTGCTCTGCCTGATCTGCCAGCTGCTGACTAGGACAGGCTGAGACTGAGAGTTTTTCTGGGAGCGTTGGGTCGGGAGCTGCATGCCAGTGAGATCTGGCCGGGGTATTCGTAGCGCGCTTGTGGTAGCTGGTTGCCAGTGCAGGAACGCAGGCTGCTCTGACTTGGTAGGGGGCCACTCACCACACCCTGTGGTGCCTAGGGGGCTACCCCACCCACCTTGAGCTGCATTGCCATGGGAACCCTGAGCTGTTTGGTTCCAACCTGGCCCCCACCTCCACAGGCTGCAGAGGGTTTTTGCAGCAGCGGACAGCCCGCAGCACCCTGTGGGGATTTTTGCTGGTGAGCACTGTACCAGAGTCCATGGCAGCCAATTGTGGGCAGCTCACTACGAACCTGAGAGGGAGGGCAGCCCACGTGTTTTGGGCCCTTCCCCTCAACACTGCTGGTGCTGTTTTGCCTGGAGACTCTCTATTGCTGAGCAAGTGGTCTGCAGATTAAAGTGGGTGGAGAGCCTTTTTTTTTTCTTTTTCTTTTTGGTCTCCTTTGTTTTCTTTCTCTTTCATCTTTTTGTTCCTTTTCCTTCTTTTTCTTTTTGTTATTGTTGTTTCTTGGGCTTGTTTATCAGGCTATTGCTTTGGTTACTGTTTTTGCTGTCTTGTTTGACTGTTTTTGTGTTTGTGTTTTTGTCTCTTTCATATATGTTTGTTTCTCCTGTCTGATCATTGTTGATCGTGTTTTTGTTGGGGTGCATTTGGTTTTTGGTGCTGTTGGTTTGCCTTTCATTGTTTTTGTTTTATGAAGTGGACATGGGCATAGCACTGGTTCAGAAGCTGAGACTACACTGAATTTGTAGAAACCATTGACAAAAGCCTTTACTCACCTGTAACACCACCTTGCCCACCTACAGCTGCATTGCCAGGGGCATTCTCGGTGACTGGGTGACTGGCCCCACCACCCCACAAACTGTGGAAAAGGTTTTTACAACAGAAGGTGGGCTTCAGAGCCCTGGGGTCATTTTGCTGGTGTTTAGTGACCACAAACCTGCACCACAGCCACTAGGGAGCAGCTTTTGGGAATTTGTGAGCATGAGGTAGAGACTGGCTGTGGTGCTCTTGGGACACTATACAAGGGGGGTCACAGGCCAGGTATTGGCATCAGACCTGAATCTGCATTAACATCTTAAAAACCACCAATCATGCCTCGTAACTCACTTGAACTCCATCCTTCCCAGCTAAGTGCCACAGGCCGAGGGCACCTTCAACACCAGGTCAAATAGCCAGACACACACTCCTAAAAAGCCTCGTTCAATACTTGGGCCTTATGGGCAACTGACAGATGGCAACAGGCCTAGGGGGCCCTGGACCTTTTGTTAAACTGCCTCAGAACCAATACTGGTGGTAGCCAGCTTCAGTTCACACAGAGACCATTCCCACATGACTCCAGATCCAGCATGGGCAGCAGCCAACCACATACAGCCTTGAGGCACCTACCAGGCTTGGTAAGAGACAGGGCTGAAACAGCTCTGAGTGGGAGCACTGCCCAAGAGATGCCAGAACCAATACATCCAGAGGACAGTGTCAGACCAGAATACTACCTGGTTGAATCTACAAGTGGCACTCTCAAAGGAAATTTTCTACAGGCAAAAGAACCCACAGCTCCAAGCCTCCTCTGTGGGTATCAACCTCCCCACAGCAGCTCATACACTGTAAACAGAGCTAATTCTCCCAGCTAATCAGCTTGAGGGTCAATCCCACCCTCTGACAAGCCAAAGCAATTAAAGATCAACTTCAACAGTTAGACCTCTGGAACACATGGGACAGGAGAATAGGGAGACTGTGCAATCTGAATATAAAGGACACATACTACATAAGACCAGCCAGCAACAACGGAGAGGCATAGGTGATCTACCTAATACATTGAAGCAATCACAGAGCGACAGCCAGAATAAGTAAACAAAGAAACATGTCCCAAATAAAAGATGAGAAGAAACCTCTAGAAGTGGGACTAAATGAAACAGAGGTATCCAAACTATCAGGTACAGAGTTTAGAACACTGATAATAAGCATGTTTAAGGAACTTAGTTAGAAGCTCAACAAAGAGATAGAAAAATAAAGGAAGACACAGAAATCATAAAAAATAACCAGTTAGAATTAAAGACTACAATAACTGAAATAACGAACACATTCAAAGGAGTTACCAGCAGATTAGATGAAGCAGAGGACTGAATCAACAATTTAGAAGGCAACTTAGCAGAAATCACCCAATGGGTACAACAAAAAGAAAAAAGAATAAAAAACAAAGAAAATAGTTTAAGAGACCTGTGGGACAATATCAAGCACAACAACATTTGCATCATAGGAATACCAGAAGGAAAAGAGAAGGAGCAAGGGATTGAGAACATATTCGAAGAAATAATGACTGAGAACTTCCCTACCCTGGTGAAGGAAATTGACATACAAGCTCAGGAAGTGCAGAGAGTTTGAAACAAGCTGAATCCAAACAGGCCCACACCAAGACACATTATAGTTAAAATGGCAAAAGCTAATGAATGACAAAGAGAAAATTCTAAAAGCAGCAAGAGAAAGATCGCGGGTAACATACAAAGAAACTCCTGTAAAACTATCAACTGACTTTTCTACAGAAACTCTGCATGCCAGAAGGGAGTGGCAGGAAATATTCAAAGTGATGAAAAACAAAGGCCTACAACCATGATTGCTCTACCCAGCACGGCTATCACTTAAAATTGAGGGAGAGATCAAAAGCTTCCCAGAAAAGAATAAGCTAAAGGAATTCATTATCACTAAGCCAGCATTAAAGGAAATGTTAAAAGGGCTTTTTTAAACAGAAGAAAGGGAAAAACAAACTAGCAAAGGAAGCCCAGAAATATAGTAACAAAATGGCAATAAATATGTACCTATCAATAATCACTTTAAATGGGCTAAATGGTCCACTCAAAAGACGTAGAGTGGCTGAATGGATAAGAAAACAGGACCCATGCATATGCTGTTTACAAGAGACTCATCTCAGGGCCGGCCGAGTGGCGCGATGGTTGAGAACTCGCTTGGGATGCCAGAGGGCCCCGGTTCGGATCCCGCATGTGGGGGCCGGTGACACTGCCCTCTACAGCTGAGATGCTGGACGGCGGCTCGACCTGGAGCTGGGCTGCCGTGGGTCGCCAGTGACGGCGTGGGCTGCAGTCCCTGTGGCAGTGGATTGCCATGGGCTGCCGTGTGTGGCCAGCAGCCAGCGTGAGCGGCCAGCAGCCGCAGTGAGCGG
>NW_017731813.1:684035-723236 GCF_001890085.2 Hipposideros armiger | reverse complement strand
TGGGAAGAGCACAATGATGGTGCCAACTTGGGCCAGTGAAGCAACGTCCTCCACAACTAGACTGAAGAACAAAACAACAGCAACTTGTCTGTTTCCCTTCCCCTAATTCCCCAGCGCTGTTCCCTTTCCCCAATTCCCGAATTAAAAAAATATATATACCTAGAGACACACAAAAATGAAAACACAACAACCCAAAATTTACGGGATGCAGCAAAAGCAGTCCTAAGAGGGAAATTCATAACAATGCAGGCCTATCTAAAGAAACAAGAACAATCTCAAGTCAACAGGCTATCTTTACACCTAAGGGAACTGGAAAAAGAACAGCAAAACAAGTCCATGGAATACAAAGAAAGAAATAATAAAGGTCAGAGCAAAAATAAATGAAATAGAGAAAAAAATAATACAAAAGATCAATGAAACTAAGAGTTGGCTTTTTTAAAAGATAAACAAAATCGACCAACCCTTAGCTAGTCTCACCGAGAAAAAGAGAACTCAAATTAATAAAATCAGAAATGAAAGAGGAGAAGTGACAACAGATACCACAGAAACACAGAAAATTTTAAGAAAATAATATGATCAACTATATACCAACAAATTAGACAATCTGAAAGAAATGGATAAATTTCTAGAAACATACAATGTTCCAAGACTGAATCAAGAAGAAACAGAAACTCTGAACAGACTGATCACTACCAAAGAAATTGAATCAGTAATCAACAAACTTTCAACAAAGAAAAGTCCTGGACCAGATGGCTTCACAGGTGAATTTTACAAAACATTCAAAAAAGAATTAAAACCTATTCTCCTCAAACTATTCCAAAAAATACAGTAGGAGTTAAGGCTCCCAAGCACATTTTACAAGGCCACTATTACTCTAATTCCAAAATCAGACAAAGACATTACAAAAAAAGAGAAAGCTACAGGGCCTATATCCCTAAAGAACATAGATGCAAAAATCCTCAACAAAATACTAGCAAACCGAATTCAGCAACACCTTGAAAAGATCATACACCACTATCAAATGGGATTCGTTCCTGGTATGCAAAGTTAGTTCAATATCCACAAATCAATTAACATGATACACTACATCAATAAAATGAAAAATAAAAATCATATGATCATATCAATAGATGCAGAAAAAGCATTTGACAAAATCCAGCAGGCATTTATGATAAAAACTTAGCAAAATGGGAATAGTGGGATCATATCTCAACATAATAAAGGCCATATATGATAAGCCCACAGCTAACATCATACTCAATGGGGAAAGGCTAAAACCTTTCCCCTTAGATCGGGAACAAGACAAGGCTGCCCACTTTCACCCCTTTATTCAACATAGTTCTAGCCACAGCAATCATACAAGAAAATGAAATAAAAGGCATCCAAATTGGAAAGCTGGGCATAAAACTGTCATTATATGCAGATGACATGATACTATATATAGAGAATCCCAAAGACTCCACCAAAAAACTATTAGAACTGATAAATGAATTTAATAAAGTAGCAGGATACAAAATTAATATTCCGAAATCAGTTGCATTGTATATACCAATAATAAACTATCAGAAGAAGAAATCAAGAGATGCATCCTATTTACAATTGCTTCAAAAACAATAAAATACCTAGGAATAAATTTAACCAAAGAAGTAAATGACCTGTACTCAGAAAAATATGACACTGAAAAGAGTAATCAAAGAAGATACAAATAAATGGAAATACATACCATGTTCATGGATAGGAAGAATTAATACACAGTAAAACCTTGGATTGCGAGTAACTTGGTTTGCAAGTGTTCCACAAGATGAACAAACATTTCTAATACATTCTGACGTGGTAAATGAGCAATGTCTTGCAATACGAGTAGTTTGTTTCCCGAACAAATTTTGCTTGCAAACCAAGGTATTACTGTAGTTAAAATGCCAATACTACCTAAGGAAATATATAGATTCAACACAATTCCTATTAAACTACCAATGACATTTTTCTCAGAAATACACCATAGAATCTTACAATTTATATGTAACCATAAAAGACCCCAAATAGCCACAGCAATCTTGAGAAATAAGAGCAAAGTCAGAGCTATCATGCTGCCCAACATCAAATCATACTACAAGGCTATGGTAATCAAAACAGGATGGTACTGGCAGTAAAACAGACACATAGATCAATGGAACAGAATAGAGAGCCCATAAATAAATCCATTCATATATGGTCAATTAATCTATGACAATGGAAACAAGAATTTGCATTGGGGTAAAAATAGCCTATTTAATAAATGGTGCTGAGAAAATTGGACTGACACATGCAAAAAGGTGAAACTGGACCACCTCCTTACACCTTATATGAGAACACATTCAAAATGGATTAAAGACTTAAATGTAAGACCTGAAACCATAAAACTCCTAGAAGAAAATGTGAAGTAAATTTACGGACATTACCCTTAGTAATATTTTTACTGATATATACCCTCGGGCAAGGGAAGTAAAAAAAATAAAATAAACATTTGGGACTACATCAAACTTAAAAGTTTTTTCACAGCAAATGAAACCATCAATAAAACAAAAAGGCAGAGTGCTGAATGGGAAAAGATATTTATCAATGATATACCTGATAAGGGGTGAATATCTGAAATTTATAAAACACTCATTCTACTCAACACCAAAAACACAAACAACCTAATTTAAAAATTGGCAGAGGATATAAAGAGACAATTCTCTAAAGAGGACATATAGATGGCCAACAGACATATGAAAAAATGCTCAACCTCACTAATCATTAGAGAAATGCAAATAAAAACCACAATGAGATACCGCCTCACTCCGGTCAGAATGGCTGTAATCAGTAAATCAACAAACTCAAGTACTGACGAGGTTGTGCACAAAAGGGAACCCTGGTGCACTGTTGGTGGGACTGCAGATTGGTGCAGCCACTATGGAAATCAGTATGGAGGTATCTCAAAAAACTGTAAATGGCACTACCTTATGACCCAGCAATTACACTCTTAGGTATCTATCCAGAGAAACCCAAGATGCTAATTCGAAAAAATATATGCACCCCTATGTTTATTGTAGTGCTATTTACAATAGCCAAGACTTGGAAACAACCAAAATGCCCATCAGTAGACAACTGGATTAAGAAACTGTGGTACATTTATACAATAGAGTATTTCTCAGCTACAAAGAAGAATGAAATCTTACCATTTACAATGATATGAATAAACCTAGAGAACATTATGCTAAGTGAAATAAGTTAGTCGAAGAAAGACAAATACCATATGATCTCACTTATATGTGGAATCTAAAGAACTGAATAAATGAGCAAAGTAAACAGAAATAATCTCAGAGATACAGAGGAAAAAGTGATGGTTACTAGATGGGAGGAGGGTGGGGATGAGGGATAAGGGGAAGGGACTAGACAGCATAAATTGGTAACTACAATATTGCCACAGGGATATGAAAGACAGTTTGGAAAACATAATCAATAGTGCTGTAAATATTTGTATGGGGTCAGACGGGCACATGTCTTGTTAGGGAGACCACTTCATGGATGGTGTAGATGCTTAACCACTGCACTGTACACCTGAAGCTGAAGCTGAATAATATTGTATGCCAATTATAATTATATATATATATATATATATATATATATATATGTAGTCACGGGATATGGAGTATAGTATAGGGAACAGAGTCAATGGAATTGTAATAGATATATACGTTGTCAGAGAGACACTAGATTGGGGGAGCATGTTATCACTTTGTGAGGGGTAAAATGTATAACTATGATGTTGTTTTGTACACCTGAAACTAATAAAAAATATTTAACAATGAGAAAAAACAGAGGTGGAAGTTAAGGTAGCAATCAGAAATTAAATTCGACTCATTATACAAAAAGAAAATATTAGCTTTTTGTGACCTCTTTGCGCTTTCTCCCTTTGCGTGGAAAATCAACAAAGGCCAGGTCTTGCCAGGGAGACCTGAGATATTTATTTATCCAGATAAACCAGGGGAATGAATCTGAGAGCCAAGACCTGGCACAGGGGCTGGGGAATATTGCATGTCTCCTTTTGTCTACTCAATTTTACCAAGGAAAATTTTGACATAGGTAATTGAAATAAAAACTGAACAAGAATCTTGTGAAATTGACAGATGTTGATTATTTAATTTGAACAAAAACCAACCTTTATGTTGCTTTTCTGTTAAGTACTCTCCACCATCATCTGCAAATCGTAGAAATGGTTTTCATTCTCTTCTTCATTTTGCTCAAGAAAACCAAGTCTCAGCCTTTTGGCCATTCGGTCCAAATTTTTTCTTGGAGACAAGCTCACTCATGACTAATGTTATTTTAATGTGAATCCATAACCCTTCTGTCCAAAATCTTTGTCCTAACATTCACACCAGATGCATTTGGAATTGGAAAGGTATTCGTTGTATTAGATATACAAATCTCAATGATTCAGTGACTTCACTCTGATTAGTCTCAAATGACAACACAGAATTATAAGGGGAAAGTGCCTATGGGGTACACCATCAAGTTCTTTGGGGCCAATGGAGGATTTTCCCCCTATATGTTGTTTTGGTGCTCCCTTAGTCAACTGCAACTGACTCCTCTGTGATGTCTTTATACTATTGGGCTGTCAGAAAAGTCATGATGCATTTTTGCAACAAAAAACACAGAAAAAAATACGTCATGACTTTTCCGACAACCCAATAGAATAAGGGGTGTTTCATTTCACACACCCAGCAAAAGGTTTTAAGTTGACAGATACAAAGAAGAAAGAGTTCATAAATCTGTGCAATACCATTTATTTACAAAATTATTTTTTGAGAGACAAAGTGGTTTCGTAGAATATGCACTACACCAAAAACAAGATGTATGTTTGAGACGTACTTTTGGCCGCACCCTGCTCTCTCGCCTTAGATGAATTATTTAAACTTCAACAGGCTTCAGTTTCCTCATCTACAGAAAGAAAGGTTGGACTATATTATCTCTCATCCCTTTAAGCTCTTTTTTTTTTTTAATTTTTTATTGGGGAATTGGGGGATGGGAACAGACAAGTTGCTGTCCTTTTGTTCTTCAATCTAGTTGTGGAGGACGTTGCTTCACTGGCCCACGTTGGCACCATCATTGTGCTCTTCCTGGGCGAGGCAGATCAGTCGCCGGCTTCTGGACGGCCGCTCACTGCGGCTGCTGACCGCTCACGCTGGCTGCTGGCTACACACGGTAGCCCATGGCAACCCACTGCCACAGGGGCTGCAGCCTACGCCGTCGCTGGCGACTCATGGCATCCCAGCTCCAGGTTGAGCTGTTGTTCAGCATCTTAGCTGTAGAGGGCAGTGTCACTGGCCCTCATATGTGGGATCCGAACTGGGGCCCTCTGGCGTCCCAAGGAGTTCTTAACCATCGCGCGACTCGGCCGGCCCCCTTTAAGCTCTTAATGACTATGATTCTACATTGCTGTTCTGGTAATTTCCAATGAGTCTTGTGATATACATTTAGTAATTTTTCCATTCAAGACATTTTTTCCATGAAGATATTCATTGTGAAAGCATTTGTCCCCTTATTACCTGGACAAAAGAAAATAATAATGTAAAAGCTTTAAAAGAAAGTCAAATAATAATACCAATAAATGTATATATATATATATATATATATACACTATATATGTATACACACACACACACACACACACCTTTAGCTTTGCGTTTCTAATTCACCTCAACAACAACAAAAAAACAAAAACACTGATGATGTAGTAACACAATGGGCTCAGATCTCCTCTTCTATTTTTAATGTATGCTTTATTTATTCTTAAAGTTTAAAATACTTCCTTACATTACTATAATAATATAATGTAGGATAGTCTACAGGAGACTATTTCCTTCCTAAATTGCTGTAGTAGACATCTTAGCTATGTCAGTTGCCTAAATTCTATTGTTTCTTGGGAAATAATAAGAATAACAAGTATAGCTCACACTTGTAAGCCATTGTATGGTCTTTATTATTTAAAGTAAATGTCATGCTCATTAGGATTATAATACTAGATCATCAATTCAGAACATAGTGCCTATTATTTCACAAAAATACTTGAAGAAATAAATAATTAACATTAAATATCATATGTTAAAACAAGTTTGATTAAAAAATACCCTCTTTAAAAAATAAGTCAGGGGACCAGCCGAATGGCTCAGCTGGTTAAGAGTTAGCTTAAGAATGCGAGATCTGGGCAACAGGGCCGCCGGTTCGATTCCCACATGGGCCAGTGACACTGCACCCAAGCTGAGCTGCTGCTGAGCTGCCAACAGGTGGCAGGATGACTAAGCTGGTGAGAGCACATGCTCCTAACAACAAGACTGCCTGTTTGATGGTGAGCTATGCCTGCCCACAACTAAAACTGAACTCGGCACCTTGAGCTGAGCTGCCACCAGGATGGCTTGGTGGATGAGAATGTGCTCTTAACAACAAGGCTTCCAGTTCAACTCCCACATGGGATGGTGGTTATGCCCACCCACAACTAAAATTGTAACACAGCACCTTGAGCTTAGAGATCACGAGCTGCTGACGGGCAGCCAGATTGTGACTGGTGTCCTCCACAACTAAGATTGGAGAACAACAACTTGGCTGGTCCCCCTCCCCCTCCCCAAGTGCCCAACACTGTTCCCCTTCCCCAACTCCCCAATTTAAAAAAATAAATAAATAAAGTCCGCCAAACAGTTAAAGCTATAAAAGAGTGAATGAATATAATGAAACGGGCACTCTAATACCCATTAGTGAAAATATATACATGTGTTACAATCTTTCTGAAAATAAATTTGGGAAAATGTACAAAGAGGCTTAAAAATGATTGCAACTTAGTGATTCTTCTTCTGTTAATATATCCTAAGGAAAAATCTGAAATGCAAATTTTTAAAAAACAAAGATATTCATACATCATCATACATGATAAATGTATGAATCATTTATATTAAAGGAAAACTGGATCCAATCTAAATGACCAATAGAAGGTAATAGTTTTTTATGTTATGGTCTAGCCATATGATGGAACATTATGTAGTTACTAAAAATATTTTTGGCAGAATTTTTAATGACATAGAAAATGGCTCTGATGAAGAAAAGTGAAAAAATGTCATAAAATAATATGTTAAAATTTAATCTCTTAAACTATATCCCTAATAAAAATGGCACAAAGTATCTCAATATTGTATTATTGGTACTTTCTTTTTTAAATTGTAGTCTCCAAATTTTCCAAGTTAGGCCTTTGCTACTTTAAAAATCAGAAACGAAATACCCATAGACATAAAACACTAAAATTAAAGATGGCTTGTATTGTGAGACCTCGAGTGACCAGAATGCTCAGAGGAATGACATGTTCTGGTCGATTTAATGTTGTGACAAACTAAGATTAGTTAGGCATCCTTCACTGAATGTCTTTGCCAAGAATCAAGTACTCAGCCAACAATGATTTTCTGACGACCTACTCCATACTTGATTCAGGGCTCTGCAGGCTTGCTGTTATCCCACCTGGCAGAGATTCCAAACCACTACCATTTAGTGAGTGCAAACGTGTCAGGCAGCCTCTGTGCCAGGCAACGGGGACACCAAGCGAAATAACACCAGGTGCCCTGCCCTGGCAGGACTCACAATTCTAGCAGAAGAAGAGATCTGTAAAAATTACTCTGAAATACAGTTGCAAATGTGAAACTAACAAGGAATCAGGTTCTGCAGAATAACTGTGGAAGAAGAAAATTTTTCCAGAGAGCTCAAGAAAAGTCTTCACAGAGGACAAAGCGGAACCTTGCAGAATGGCCAGGGTTATAACAGACAATAAAAAGAGTGCCTCCTTACCCCCACCTCCCTCACTGAAGAACTCGATGGACAAAAGCACAGGAGCAGAATGGAAGCCAGAGCATGTCTGGGCTCAACAAGAGATCTTCCTAGCAAAAGCAAGATGTCTCTTGGGGAGTTGTGGGGCATGGTTTCACAAGGGCATTAATTCATTTTCTAAATCAGTAACTAATGGTTATAACGTAGTCTTTGCTCAATTATTGTAGATATTTTGGTGCCTTAACCGTCCATGGGAACATTAAAAACCGCAGCACACTTCTATAGATGCACATGTCAAAAGCATAAGATACTGTTCCGAATAATAACCGTAACCACTTACTTTTGTACAGCACCTTTCACTTTACCAAGCTTTACCCTGTGATTTATGTCATTTGCTCTTCACAGCCACCCTATGAGGCAGGCATTATTATCACAATTTACCAATAAGGAAACACATACATGGAGATCTGATGAATTAATCCCAGTTACACCAGGAATAAATGACAACTGGGTTTCAAATCTTCTAATTCCACTTCATATCTTTCTGCATCACAGCTGCCTTGACCCAGGGACACATCCTAGAAGTCCAACTCTCTTTTACCTTATTATAAATTTCATTTTAATCATTATCATCATCTTCCTTTTTCTTGGATTATAGAGTACAGAGAGTTCTGCTTAGACTGGGTTTGGATTCTTCAAAGCAATTCTACTTTAAAGTGCTTTCACACCTCATTTATCCTTGCAACTTTTCAGGTAATTCAGACAAATTGAAAACTTTAGTCTAAATTCACCGAGGACAGAATGGGATGTACAGGGAGAGAGAGGAGATGGAGGCAGGAAGAAGCCGCTAATTTACCCAACATTTTGATTCACTTTGTGCTGCACAGACGTGGCCAAACAAGGGCCCTCCACCAACTGAGGACCTTAAAAAGTACTTGTACTTTTGTCCTTCCCAGGTTGACAGACTCTTGAAAACATAAAAGGTATAAAATCCCGCTTTATGAATTCCATTTTTGTTGCACCACTTTTACTACCAAAGCCTTTTACAACATTTGGTTCTATAAGAAAAACAGTTCTGTCATATGGTTTCAAGTAATCCTTACACTTCTAAAATCGAATATGGCTGCCAACTAATATTGCAAAAACTAAATAGTTGACATCTGGAAAGAAGAATTTTAAAACCCACTGTTTCATTACCTCCACCTGTGTCTTTGTAGGCAGCCTGGAGAAAAGAAGTGAAGCAGCAAAGGGAGTCTCTGAAACTTACTTTGGAGGAATGAAGGAGGGAGGGATACATGCTGGAAATCTGATGTATCATAGGTCTGTGTTGTCCTGATTCACCAAATGCATTTCAAACAGTTAGGGTGATGCAGAAGGTTGCATATTAAGCCAGTGAGTTCAGGATGTCTTTACAGTCAATCACCTCCCCCAAGTACAAATCCTAGTTCTTAAAATATCAGGCTTGATGTGGAACTGAGCTAGGATTTAGTGAACAGATAAATCATTGATCTTTATTGAACATCAAATGTGGAAAACATCATAGAGTGTAACTTTGGGCAAACCATTTAATAGTTCTTACTCCAGGTGTCCCCATTTGAGAAATTAGGATACTAATAATACCAGCTCTTCCAAACAGACAGAATTATTTTGAAGCTCAAATAAGGTAATATACGTAGAAGGGATTTATCATCTCTAAAGTGCCAGAGAAATGCAAAGTAATATTATTATGCAATGAAGCTGTGGGTCTGGCCTTGCTCACAAGGAGCTTGCCACCTATTTGGAGGAACAAAGCCTAAATATATCACATGTAAGTAACAGCAGAAGGATTGAATTATAGAAAAGACATGACAAGTTGTTTGGCAAAATAATATATAATTATTTTCAAGTGAGATGTACGACAATGAGATTTGTGAATTTCAAATAGGTGATAATCTCAGTCAGCTGGAGTGATGTGGACAGGTTTTGTGCCTTGGTGGTGAGTAGACTGAGCAAAAAGGAGCCCAGGCTCTCAACCCCTCAGCAAAGCTGAGCTCCTTACCCAGATTCAAGCAAAGACATGCTGAGATGGAATTCACACACCACTCCTGCATGTGGTCTCCTCTCTGATGCCGACTGAGGTAAGACTACTATCATCAAGACAGAGTGGGCTTTAAAAGAAGCCCCTGAACATTACCATAGAGTTACAACTGGGAGTTGTTGGACTGCCTCATAACCAAAATCGGCCCAGACCCTCATATTCTTTTCTTCACTATACCTTTCTCATTCACATTGCCTCACCTGTTAAACTGCAGGGTGTCTTGCTGGAAGCGAATAGTCACTCAGCATTGTATTATCTACCTGAGGCAATCACAGTGTGTTTCACTGTCGTTGAAAACTAAATTCCAAGTGGGGAAACACATAAGCAAAGATAAAGAGAGAGAAAACAAAAGATGTGTCTCACTTCAAAGCCCTTCACTTAGCCGTGGCTATGTTAGAGAAGTCTTTTCATTTATGAGGATGTACTAGGTCACAGGCGACAGGGGTTGGGGGAGGCTGTGCAGTGTATTTGAGTTGCTTAGGGCAAGGTGCTAATGCGACTGAGTTCAGAGTTTCAATCTCCTGCCCATTCATTTCACAGACCAAAAAAGCAGTTAATATGACTATTATTATTAAGTCCAGTTTGCTGGACTTAGGATGCAGTAGAATCTTATCCAGTCACCCCACTGGTATAAAATGTAGTTCGTGAGATAGTTCAGAACAAGGTGCAAATGGCTCTGTCCAGCATATTGTCAACCCAGATGCCTGCAAAGCAAACCCCAAGGCACCATCCAGTCTCTTCTTCCCTCCACTGGTCCAGTGACTGTCACCTAGTATGTCAAAGTCATTTCCAAGTCCAAATTTTTGCTCACACTCTCCTTCCTGTCCCTTTGGTCTTCCATTTCTCTCCTGCAGAGCACTGACTCAAACCTGTTCCTTTCTTCAGGACTTTTATTCCTGCCTCTTCTATAGGGCCATTCTTGGTGGCCCAAGTCCCCATGGTGGTGCCATTGTCTGAACTCCTGGTACACTCATGATACCTTCTATTTTGGCCCCAGGATTACTCCCGTTTGCTTGTATAAAAGTAAACTCTTGTTTAAATGTTTAAGAAATAAATTCCAGTTGCATATGATAGGAGTAGGAGGTGGCTAGAAAAAGCAGGAAAAACCTTTGCTTTGGACTTTTCTCTTTGGGGTGTAAACGCCATGTCATCAGGCACAGCATCGGGAATGATAGAGGTTAACAGTTGGAGGTGGAAGAGTAATAGCATTAACCCTTGATCTCTTCATAATAGAGAGGAGGGAAACATTTGGCTCTAAATAGAAGAGAACTAACTATAGAATTGAAGCTACTAAGTAATTTGAGTAAACAAACTGGACAGGGAAACATAGATTTTTGAGGCATAAAAAATGGGAGAATTATCAACTGACCCTTTTTATTTTCCTCTTCTCCAAAACCTAGTTAGTCACAGGTCTTGTTAATTCTCCCTTTAAAATGTCTCCCACATCTATCCCACTTCTAGATCACCCTCAGGTCCTCACCCTACCTTATTTGGACTATTCCAGAAACCTCTTGCCTGGTCTCCACCTCTCTAGCCTTTCCCCTTCTTTAATACATACATCACTTTAAGCTGACAATGCCTTTATAATACTCCTGTCTGAGCATGTCACTCCTTGATTTCTAAGCCATGCCTTCCCACCCCATTCCCTTAAGGGTACAGTCTGTACTCCTCAGCATGGCTTCCTAATTTAATCTCAAATCACCTTTCCAGTTTTACTTCTCCCTGTGATCCCTCACATCTTACTTCCTAGAGACAACACACTGGTCACCAAGCCCCAAACACAGGGGCTTGTTTCACATCTCCCTTGTCTTTGCACACGATACTTTCCCTGCTTTGCTATCTCCCCTCAACAAACTCCCACTCATCCCGTAAATACCAGATTAAAAGTAACTTCTTCTGGAAAGCTTCTCTAACTACAGCTCCATCCTACATCCTGACTCCCTCCACAGCTTCTTCACAGTGTACTATCACAACTGTCTGCTCACATGACCCTACAATTACACTAGACAGAGTTCCTGCAGCTGTGGGAGCTGTGTCTTATTTTTCTCCAAATCCTTAGTGCCTGGTACACAGAGAGTGCTCAGTAAATGTTTATGGTATTGAATGAATTAACCCAGGTGAGCTTTCCACTCTCATTAAATCTATTGGGTTGTCGGAAAAGTCATGACACATTTTTGCAATGAAAAACATAGAAAAAAATACGTCATGACTTTTCCGACAACCCAATAGATCCTATTCCGCTTTGTCCCTGTAGCTGTATTCTTTGCCTTTCTTATATTTCACCCAGACATATTAGTAAGGAATGAGAAATTGACAAAAGTGAAGTGATGGGGATTACCAGAGAATACCAGGTCATTAGCAATCTTTTTGTTTTTGAATCAAACAAAGCATTTCTAGATCAAATCTGTGTATCCTGATTCATTGTCCCTTTTCCTCTTCTCCAAAATCCAGTAAGGCACAGATCTTGTTGGTTCTCCCTCTAAAATATCTCCTACATCTATTCCCACTTTTTACATCACCCTCAGGTCCCAGCCATATCTTATCTGGGACAAATGAGGAGAATTTTCTTGACCTGAAATTCCTGGGTTTTTGTGGTTTTTTTTTTTCCTGATTCATGGTCTTACTTTGCTTTAAAAACAGTAGCTAGAACACTTTCCTTCCTCTTTAGTATCTTCAGGGCGACATAATAAGAAAGAGGGACACTGGATTATGCATCCAGACACATAGCTTTTAGTTTCACATCATCTGTTACTTAACAGAGTGATTTCGGTCAAGACAATTTCCCTCTATGAGTTTCAATTTCCTTTTCTATTGTCAACTTAAAAAAAAAAGCCTCCAGAAATGCCTCTAAGAATAAATAAATTTTGAACTGGTCTTCTACCAGTCATCTTCTGGTCACCAGAAGATGCCCTCTATGGAATTTTCTAGCTCTAACACTGAGGCTCCAGGGCTCTGTCTTTCCCACTTTCCTGCCTCCTTGCATTCCCTCTCCTCTTCCCCCTCCACACATGCCAGCACCAAGCCTGAGTGAAGCCTCAGCATTTTATTAGAATTTATTTCCTTTATTACCTTTGTGTCAAGACCTCCTACCAGAAATAGAAAGGGTGAATATAAAAGACCTATTTCCTTTCCATTGTGTTTCCCCCTCCCCTTTCTAGTGAAAATGGCCTATTTGAAGGAACCAAAATGCTTCGGAATTGAATTCACCAAACTAATATACACAAGGTTTTAATTTACAGTTTTGGGTCTCGAGGCCCCTGCATATGAATTCTATAAATGAGACGTGTTGCTACAATAAGTCCCATTGGGAGAGACTGAACTTAGACTGGAAACAGCTGTAGAACTGTTATCCAACAAAGTCGGCTTCTGAATCAGATATGAATTATTAGGTCAGTCACAAATCTGTGGATATGCTTTCCCCCACAGGCACTCACATATGGCCTTTGGCAGAAATGGAAGTACCTTTTCCCTCCTTTCCTAGGTGTGGTTAATAATGACCCTTGATTTTGAATACTTTCTTGTGTCTTAACTTCCTTTCTCTTTGTTCTCATTCTGATTTCCTCTTCAAGGCCTTGAATAGCCACCTATACAAGGTGAGGCTAACAGCTTTTGTGAACCATTTAGAACTAATGGAGGCCAAGGCATCTGAGAGGGTGGTTTTTGGCCTTAGTTGTATACTGGGAACATGTGTTTTGGCCGTGGTTGTATCCTGGAATCTTTCAAAAATCCCAGTACCCACACCAACTAAACTGGAAACTCTGAGAATGGGACAAAGGCATCAGTATTTTTCAAACATTGAAGTGATTCCAATATGTAGTCAACATTGAAATCACTGCTTTAAAGTCAATAATGTCTCAAACATAAACAGTCTTTTTCTCCATCCTAAATAATGTGTAGAAAATATGGGTACAAAAGACTCCCATCTTGAAGCTGAAATTTATAAGATCTTCAGGTCCTAAAACCAAGACTTGTCCCCTAAACCAAGGTGTGTAGTGAAAATTTCAAAAAACTTACCCAACTACCATAACTTTTAGTGTGTCAGCTTTCTGATACTGCGTTTAGTTTTGAAGGCAGGAGGCTAGCAGGGAACAATAAAAAATGTACAAGAGCTGAGTTGCAAGAAGGCTAGTAGGAATGGGAAATGTATTTCTGACACTACTGCTCCTGGGAAAGAGTCTATTTAAATTTTGGAGCTTCATTTCCTCATCTACAAACAGAAAATGGAAGTTGGCAAAATGTAGACTTTCAATAATTTCCTCTACCATTCCCCCAGAGCTATCTGATTGATTAAGAAATGTATAAAGTGCTACCCCTTGTTAAACACTGCCCATTTAAGTACAGCCATATAACCTGAGTAATAAATAGTCATAATAAATAAATAAAATCTACCCTTTCCAGAACTGTCAAATATTTTAAGAGAAAACTAGGCAGTATTTGGGGTCAATCATCTAAATGCAGGATCTTCACCTTGACATTGGACAATAAAATAATAGAACAACCACTCTATCATTTCAGACGTTATAAGACCAGCAATCTTTCTACCCTGGTGGGGAACCCAAATCCCTTCGAACCTCTTCTTCCTTCTCCATAATGGACTGAGCTCATGCATGAATGTCCTGAAGACTTCTAGTTTCTATGTGACCACCTTTCATGCCTCTATTGCTAAACTGTTCTGAATCATTCAGACAGACTTGGGGATGGCTCACACTTAAGCAGTTAGTTTTCCCCTTTTCCAAATGATAAATAGATGGTGTTAAAGGTGAAAATATCATGATCTTCTGCCTGGCTCATTGGGTTAATTCATTCTGGATTCTTCTTTCTACCTTGACTTTCACATACAATTGTTTCTCTTAATTCTACTTTTTAAATAATCTCTTAACCCTCTTAAATTTACTCTTTCTTTTTCATCCCATTGCCACTGCCCTGGTTCAGGTCCTCAACTCTTGGAGAAAGTTGTGCTTCAGAAAAGATGTCTGTAGACAGGCAAGCAATAAAGGGGTACCCACTTAGCCATTCAATCAATGTGGAGGGAATGGGTTGGGTTGTGAGAGAGATGAAAACCAGATCTCCTTCACATCATAGTCTTGCCCTTGGTCATTTCTTCCCTAGACAATTGTAGGAGCCTCCTGATTGGTCTATTGTCTACTCTCATCCCCAGTATTTCTTGAATAAATGATATATATATATATAAAGCACCATTCTTGGTTCTGGGACTACAGAGATAAATCACCCAGGTCTTGCCCTCAAGGAGCTTCCAACCTAGCAGATAGGATACATGTAAGGAAATCATTGCCAGTTTGGTAACGTTTTGGCTATGTTATCAAAGAGGAGGATACAGCAACTTCTGGCCAGAAAAGTCAGAGAATGAAGACAAAAGCCTGTCAGGACCAAGGGCTGAAAAATGAGGTGGGGCCAAATCATGCAGTGTTACAGATACATGTTACAGCGAGGAATTCAGATATTGTCTCACAGTCTATTAGGTGCCAGAGGGGGATTTTAAGCAAGGGAGCCACAGATCATGCTTCAGTTTTAAAACGCTCTCTCTGATGGCAGGCTGCAAGTTACCCTGAAAGAGACAAAGCTTGGGGGTAGGTGAAGTTAATGTTGCAAAAGTCCGGATCAGAATATGAGGTCTAAATTGGGGTAGTAACAGTGGAACTAGAAAGTAACCCTTACAAAGAATTGTTGTGTAATTGACATATGACATTATATTAGTTTCAGGTATACAACATAATAATTAAATATTTGTATGTATTGTGAAATGATCACCACAATAAGTTGACAATAAGTTGACATCTATCACCATAGACAGTTACAATTTGTTTCCTCGTGGTCAGAACTTTTCAGATCGACTGTCTGAGCAACTTTCAAATATACAGTATGGTATTATTAACTGTAGTCACCAGATTGTATCTTATATCCCCATAACTTATTTATTTTATAGTTGGAAGTTTGTACATTTTGACCTTCTTTAGTCATCTCACCCACCTCTACCGCACCCCCGGCCTCTGGCAAACACCAGTTTGTTATCTGTATCTATGAGCTTGTTGGATTTGTTGTTGTTGTTGTTGTTTTTATATTTAGATTTCACATATGTGTGAGTTTATATGGTATTTGTCTTTCTCTGTCTGACTTATTTAACTTAGCATAATACCCTCTAGGTCCATCTATGTTGCCACAAATGAAAAGATTCCTTCTTTTTTATGGCTGAATAATATGTCGCTTTGTTTTTGTGTATATACATACCACATTTTTTAAACCATTCATCTATTGATGGACACTTGGGTTGCTTCCATATCTTGGCTGTTAAAGATAATGCTACATTGAACATTTGTATACAAATATCTTTTTGAGTTAGTATTTTGACTTTCTTCAGAAAAATACTCAGAAGTGGAATTGTAGGATCACGTGGAAGTTCTATTTTTAATATTTTGAAGAATAGTGTTTTCCATAGTGACTGCACCAATTTATATTTCAACTAACAGTGCACAAGGGTTCCCTTTTTTCCACATCCTCATCAAAAATTGTTATCTCTTTTTTTTTATAATAACCATTCTAACAGGTGTGCAGTGATATCTCATTGTGGTCTTAATTTTCATTTTCCTGATGATTAGTGATGTGGAGCACCTTTTAATGTACCTGTTAGCCATCTGTGGTTTTGGGGTGGTTTTTTTTTTGGAAAAATGTCTATACAGGTCTTCTGTCCACTGTTTAATCAGATTGTTTGGATTTTTGCTACTAAGTTGTATGAGTTCTTTAATATATTTGGATTTTAACCCCTTATCAAATATATGATTTGCAAATACTTTCTCTCATTCAATAGGTTGCCTTTTCATTTTGTTGATGCTTTCCTTTGCTGTGCAGAAGCTTTTTAGTTTGATGTGCTCCCACTTATTTATTTTTGCTTTTGTTGCCTTTGCTTTTGGTGTCAAATCCAAAAAAATCATCACCAAGATCAATGTCAAGGACCATACTGCCTATGTTTTCTTTTAGAAATTTTATGGTTTCAGATCTTAACTTCATGTCTCTAATCCATCTTGAGTTAATTTTTGTGTATGGTGGAAGATAGTGGTTCAATTTCATTCTTTTGCATGTGGCTGTCCAGTTTTCCCAACACCATTTATTGAAGAGAGGAAGTAAATTTTTTATTATATGGCTACCTATCCTGATTTCTCTATTGATTTAGATCCTGGTTGTTTTATTGGCTTGGTTTGATTTATTTTTTGAACATGAATTGAGTATCCCCGTGCTTTCATTTATATCAAGTAAGCCTCAAACACCCCCTGAAAAACAGGTATTTGTATTTTAGTTTTACCAGTAAGGAAATTGACTCAGAGAAGTTAAGTAACTTGCCCTCAGCTACACAGCTAAAGGCAACGGGTAACCTGATGGTCAGATTTTCTGACTCTAAATTGAGTGCTCCTCAATTGCACTTCCACTAGGTAACCCCAGACTCATTCTTGTTCTACCTCTTTCCTATGCCAAACTGAAACCTGGAAGATAGAACATTTGTCTGGGCATAACTTTGGTGGCTCAGAATGCAGGTTTGGCTAAGAGCTTGGCTTTGGAGCCCAAACAATCTGGGTCTGATTCCCAGCCCCAGTCTCTCCATCTGTTACAGAGGACAGTAACATCATCTCACAGGGTTGCCGTAAGGTTACTGTAAATGAGATCAAAGCCCCCAGTACTATGCCTGGTACATAGTATGTTCTCAAGAAATAGTAGAATGGTGCCATTTCTTCCCTTCCCCTACCCCCCAAGAATAGCCAGGAAAAGTCAAGTCATATCCGGAAGTGTCCTGATATTGACTCAAGAATAAGCTGTTAGAAGTGGGAAACAGACATAAACATCCAGAACCTGAAAAAAAAATTTTTTGCTTGGTTTTAATATCTCTCCTATTACCTCTAAGATAATTATTTCTGCTCTCGTTTATGTCACTGAGATGACCAGTGAAAACATCCTCTAACCCCCTCCCTAAGCAAGCCTAATATCAAGCCCAGAAGATCCTTGTGCTAAGCTACTTTCCAGTGGTTTTCACTCTCTCTCTCTCTCTCTCCCTCCTCCTCCCTCCCTCCCTCCCTCTCTCTCCTTCTCTCTCTTCACACTAGAATTAAGAAACCTATAAGTTGCTGCTTATCTCATTATCTCCTGCCTTGCATTTTAATGTGTTGCCTCTAAAAAGACCTCATTGATATTCCAGTTATGTATGTTTGTTTGAGTCTCTTGGGAAAATTCACGTTGAGCACCAACATCCTTAAACTTGGATCTTTCTTTTGTATAAGAAAAAAAAAATGGAGATGATTTGAATGTTTTGCATCTACAAGTAGCTGTAAGTAGAACAGCTCAGGAGTCTCAATTCAAATCTATGCACAAAAGGCAGGTGAAGAATTAGGTATCTTCTGAGATGCTGGGTTATATCAATGAAAAACTCAAGCCTAAAAAAGGCTCTTAAAAGGACACAGTTACCTGGTTTTCCAGGTAATTAGAGGCTGCCCTGACAAAAAGGTTTTTATCTAATTTAACCAAATAATTAACCAGCTCTCCCAGAAAAGAGCAAGCTTTTTAACCCTACCTACATTATCCAGAGTTTCATTATTAGGTAACTGACAAACTTCTCCTCTTACTGCTACATGCAGTCTACATTGTGGATGGAATTCTATCAGCCTAAAGTTAACAGGTGACATAAACAGAATAACAGAAGTTATCTTACAAAATCTAGCTGCTTTTTTCAAATATTACCGATCATGGCTACCTCCATGCAAAGCACATTGGGAAATTAGGGAATTATCTATAACAAAACAAAAATCCTACCATGAGGAAGAACTAGACATGGTAGAAACCTGACTTTACTGACTTTTTGCACAGATTGAATTATTTAAATAATGGCTTGCTTCATATTACTTTGCTTATGCATTAACACTAGGAGATACAGTAGATATGGCATTTTTATGTGTCTGATGTTACTGCAGCTGATGAAATTTTCTCATTTTATTAATCAACTTCTACCTGCCCAAAACAATCCATTGAGACCTTTGAGGAGTTGGTGACTGCTGATACTAATAAAACA
Source organism: Hipposideros armiger (assembly GCF_001890085.2). NCBI lineage: Eukaryota > Metazoa > Chordata > Mammalia > Chiroptera > Hipposideridae > Hipposideros > Hipposideros armiger. The sequence goes on along the minus strand of NW_017731813.1, from coordinate 704,268 downwards.
TTTACTGAGTACCAAACATAGGCAGTGTCTTTAACATTGATTACTTCATTTAAATATGAAAAAGACTCTTCAAAGTAGGTTTTTATTATCCCCATTTTACTGATGAGGACACTGAGATTTGGAATACAATGGGCAGTGGCTGGCTACGAACTCAGGTAGGATTAATTGCAGAATGGATGCTCTCTGCACTGTCCTGGATCTGCCCAGATACAGTTCTGCTATATAAACATAAACATTTGCTAACTTTCAGCATTGCCTACATCATACTTTCAAGAGTATTGATCAGGACACTAAAAACAAGTATCAAAAGGATGAGAAAAAAATTTTGCTGTAGACTTTAATTCTTCAGAAGCAAATGCAGGTGGGATAGTTTTAATTAAAACTGTGGTTGCTGGAGTCTACCTGGATTGAATTCTGGATCTACTACTTATTAGCTGTGTGATCTTAAACTAATTATTCTCTCTAATCTCACTGTTTTCTTTTGTAAAATGGAAGGCTATTAAAAGTACTAAAAGAGTGAGGCATGCACAATATCTGGCTCACAGTTAGCACTTAATAATTGTATTAAACATGGAGTAGAGCAATCATTCCTAGGAATGATATAAACAATTATGTATCAATAGCCAATGATCTGGATAATTTAACTAGTGACAATTAACACTGATACAGTTGAGCAGTGTTTAAAATACTCTGTATATGTTAACTTGTTTAATACTTGCAATTGCCCTCTGAGGTTAGCCTCTATTATTAAGCCATTTTACAGATAAGCAAGTTATGTAAACTTCTAAAGATGGAGAGGTAAAAATCAGATCCAAGGTCACATAGTTAGTAGGTAACAGAGCTGTGACTCAAACCCAAGGAGTTCAGCACCAGAGTCCATAAAGTTAGCCACTATCTATAGTCTACTGCTTCTCCCAACTGAAGAAGAGCAGGATTTTTACTACAGTTACAAGTCATTTCATCACCATTGTCATTGTTCTTTCTCAGTTAAGAGTTCTGGCCAAAGCTTTCCTTATTTGCCCAACACGTAAGCTTCTTCCACCTTTCAGATGATGATATATATAGAGATTTGGACTGTGATTTCTTATATTCAGCCACCTTAATTTGCTCCCTTTTACTAGCTGAATCAATAACAAGAGACAAAAAATATTTCTACATAACCACAGATTCCAGCCATCTGTGTGGTTGCTACAGGATATTAACAAGGGAACCTACTTTGCCTTGACAAGAAGTCATGGAAGAAAGCCAGATGTCCCATTAAAAGTCCTTTCTAACCTAAATGAGTTTGTGACGATGTGTTTATACGTGCAAGGATAAAACATACTGTGAGCATCGCTTCTCCTAGTGTATAAACTGTTATCTGAGAATGAGGCACTTCAGGAGGCTAATTGAGCACTGGAGGCTGTCTACACAGGCAGACCAGAGGGGAGATCCGGAGCCCTCCCCAGACACTGTACCTCAAACATACACACACACACACACACACACACACACACACACATGCTCAAGAAGGAAAGCTGCTAAATTATCAAGGCAGGCCAAGTGCATCTGACAGTGGATCAACATAAACTTCATTTTGCCTCTATAGACAAAATACTTTTGTTTTCAGAAGCTTGGGCTCGCAATTGCCTGGGTAAGTCTAACCTAACCCAATTCTGTAAAATGGTCCTCACAGCACTTCTGAATGCTCTGCTGGCTCTGCCCGATCAGCTCAGACAGACTCAGCCAGCACTGATTTTCGGAGCCTAACTGTGCCAGCGGAGCCATTTTGTCATTAAATAGCGAGCATTTAAAACAAAAAATAAAGGTGAAGCAGAATCATGTTAAAAGTCACCCCCAAATTTTGTATAAAGATGTTATTTTTTATGGTTATTTTTATCGTTGGCCTTTTTGGATTAATTATGGCACTGTTTTTATAATTGGCAAGAGCAATGTGTCACCCAGAATTACACAGAAGGCCACCCAAGCTCCGTATTTCCTGTCATCCTCCTGTAAATCCGTACAACTTGCAGAAGAGCATGCCACAACGCACCGATGGCCAGCCTGTCCTCTGTCACAGTCAATGCAGTGCCCACCACTCCCCTCTTCTTGCTCCGTAAAGGGTCCTAAAAGAGGATTTGTCCAGGAATGCCACAGCCCCGCAGCGTGCTGACTTTATAAAGAGATGAGGTGAAGTAACACTTTTCTTTTTAATACCCCATGGTGTTGAACTGAAATTGCAGCCTGCTTCTATTTTCAGAGGCCTCCTTGGTAAGAGAATGTTTTTATCTGGAGATACAATGACTGTGGCCCATACTCTGCAGTTCCCATGAAGGCCTTGCCAAAGTCCATGAATGCTCGCTTTATGAATTGGTCTTGCAGGTGTTCAGGGGGGTATGTAATCACTAATGAATAGTCGAAAAACACAGAAACTCTCAGCAGCCTCTGGCACCAAGAGCTGCTGGGCTTTATAATTCTGTGAGAAAACACACATGCATCTAAAGCATTCCCTAGGCTCCAGCATTGCCTGAAGCCAAATATTCGTCACAGTCCATCCCTGAGCTGGTGGTATGTCCCAGAAAAGAAGGGATCTGTAGTTGCCCTGTGCACCAAGAATTTTGTGGCTCTTACACAACTTTCCTGCTACAGGCATTATTTGGGCCAAGGTAACATCTTTATGCAGATGCCAGTCATGAACCCAGAAGGCTAAGCTGCCTGGAGATTTTATGAAGACCTCATGGACCCAGGCCCATGTGAGTTGTCTGCCCAGGAAAGAAGGCATTGGGAGGTCAACCCAAATGACCTCAGATAATCTGTACATATATATCTTCAGTCAAGGGAAGGGACTAGAACTGTAAGGAGGAGAATAGAGTATTTTCTCAAGTAGGTAGCTTTTCTCAAGGGGCAGAAGACTGGGAAAGAAAGTACCCTGGTACTGGAGATCCACACAGCCAGAGACCTTAAATCTAAACAGGATCTATTAAATCCTCTCCACCCAAGAAGTTACCTGAGAATCAGTGATGGTGGAAATAAGGTCACTACTTGTTAATCTAGCTTGTTCTCCCCAGCCTCGGCCCCAGGGAGAGAGAAGATGCAGAAGGAAATGCTTGTCATTTTTCTCAGTTTTCTATTTGCCTTTCTTTTCTACCATGTGCTCTCTCTGACATGATAATGGGGAAAGAAATCTATGAGAGGGACCAGCTGTGCCACCCTCTTGAAGGCTGCAAAAAATTTCAGAGCTTTGCTGAGATTTTCATCTTCTCTGGCATTTTGAAAGGTAGTGAGCTCTCTTTACCAGTACAGACTCTGGGCATTGAAGAAAGACAGGAACCTCGTACGGAAAACCAAGTTATTGGGCAACAGCAGGTGGTACCTCCCAGCAGCCTCCACAGCCATCCCAAATCCCTGGCCCCAAAAGCCCGCAAAGGCTCTGGTAGAAGAAAGTGGGGCCAGACAGCAATGACCGGGCCTTGGACCTGAGAGGCAGGCTTTCAGTTTTACAGCACCTGGGACACTGAGTGCACTCTTTTTATCCAGAGCTTGCAGGAGTGGCCCCAGAGCAGAACTATAATTGATATTCAGAAGCTGAGCTGTCAAGGCTACTTACAGACATTGAAAAAATTAACGTCCATACTTTAAGGGTTGAATGTATCTCTATGGAAGTTACAAAGATAGCAGACTGTTTCTCACAAAATACCCACCTTCGCTGAGTTTTCATACCTCTCCTAATTCATGTTACTCTAGTATTTCCTGTCACTTACACTGACACCTGAGATGCCCCATGGGCCAGCCTATCAGTTATAAGTTATACTTAAGTGGAAGGGGAAGTCCTTGAATTAGTGATATTTTAAAAGTACAAAAGAAGACATTCTAGTTCCAAAAACATTTCTCAACTTGGCCCCCAGCACCAAAAAATTCAACAATTATAAATTCCTTTGGTTTAACCCAAACTTGAGCCATCATAAACATTTCTTTATTCAGCAAAAATCTGTTGAACACCGTCTTTGTGTCATGCACTCTGCTAGGCATTAGATACATGGGGCAAATAACAAAGACAAGGTTTCTGCTTTCATGGCATTTATTGGGTTGTCGGAAAAGTCCTGACATATTTTTTCTGTTTTTTGTTGCAAAAATGCATCGTGACTTCCGACAACCCAATATATTAACTTGTATCAGTCATTTAAGAATGAGCTTAGCAAATCATTTCCTGGAAGCACATTTCAATAAAAGAAGGGGACTATAGTAAGACCACCTAAAATACAGTAGGGTGGTGATAGGTTGTCCCTGAAGAGAAAAGCAAAAAGATTTTAAAAAGTGGCAAAGTAAGGAAGGGGTCACTGATGATAAATTTTACCTACTTCATTCATTTGTTCATTGGTTCCACAAATACATTTTACACATCTCCATACAGACAGATATAGGAATATATCAGTAAACAGGACAGACATAGACCCTGTCCTCAGGGGGAGCTTATATCTAGTATGGGAGGCAAATAGGTAACTGGACAATCACAGTAAAATATGACTAGTGGTAGTCAAGGTGGGCACAGGGCTCTGAAAGGGCACACATTAGGAGCACATAAAGCAGACCTGAGGAACAGGGTTGATCAGAGAAAACTTCTTAAAGGCAGTGAAATCACAGGAGTAAGGATTAGGGGTCCCGTATTCTTGAGAAAGGAAACAGTATACGCAAAGTCCCTAAAACAATAATACTGTTGTGCTCCCCAGCTCCACAACTGGAAGGCAGAACATCAAAGTACAATTGAGGTGAGAGCGCATATCACCTGTGGGTCTAAGCTAGGGGCCGCCTAATTCTTCCTGCAAAGGGCCAGATAGTAAATATTGTAGACTATGTGGTCTGTTACAACTACCTAACTCTGCCATTCTAACAGGAACTAGCCATAGGCAACATGTAAACAAATGTATGCAGTTGCATTTCAATAATACTTTATTTACAAGAAAAGCCAGTAGGCTGGATTTGGCCCAGGGGCCAGTTTTTTAACCCCTGGTCTAACTAGGACTGGAGCAAAATAGAGGAGGCTAAGGAGAAACTTCACTTGCTGGGGTGGTCTTCCCTAGAGAAAGATAAAATTTGTGCCAAAAGAATACCAGGTAGGGAGCATGGAGATCTGAACTCAGGGCATGGTCAGGGCACAAACTCTAGGATACTGTCTTCCTTATTTATAAAATGAAAGAGTAGAATAGGATAGTTTATAGGGACTCTTCTCTGAAGGTCTAAGACAGGAATGTCTCCAAGGAGTCTATGAATAATACTGAGTAGTCCATGAACTTAGATAAAAAACATTACATTTTTAGCTTCATTTATTTCCAACTGAAATGTAGTGTTTACTCTAATTACAAGTGTAGGCAACAAACCCCCAGTTGTATTAGCATTGTCTATAATTTTATCTCCAAAAAAATTACAGGTATCTTGTTACAGTTGTGACATATATGTTGAAATATTGTCTGTATTTATCACTTCTTTGAACTTATGGTAGCTATTAGATCTGCAACTTGGCTTTGTTTTGTAATATGTTAACAGAGACACATATATGTCTATATCACAAATTGGAGTTTATTGATATTTGATAACTGTATTTTGATATAATTAGTTTTCTTTGTAATTCTATGTAATTTATTTTGCCCATTAAAAGTCAGTATTCTGAGAAAAACTCAATCCTTCCCCCTAAAATGGTTAACAATTCCTGGTCTAGAGCAATGGATTATTAATTTATATCTATCATACTGGCAAAATATTTCTTTTAAAAAACACTCTTTTATAGGGTAAGATACGGCAAAGGAGTACTTTCTTACATAGCTGATGAAAATAAAAATTGTTACAGTCTTTTTAGAAAGTAATGTGGCAATATTTGTTAAAATTTAAAAATACATATATACTCTGTAATCTCACTCCTAAACTAATATAAATAAAAACACCCATACAAAAAATAAAAAAAAGACATATGGACAACCATTGTTCAAAACGTCATAAACAAAAAAACAAATCTGGAAACAAGGTGAGTGCCTATTGCTAAAGGGAAGGTTGAAAACTGATGATATATCCACACAATGGAATATTTATAAAATCATTAAAAAGAATGATTTAGAGCTCTACCAGATGCCCAGGTGGAATTTCCACAAAGTATCACTGAATGAGGAAAATAACACAATTTTTTTTTCATTTAATTAAGATACTCCTTAACAACAACAACAAAAATTTTATGTATATGATGTGTTGGTGTTTGTGTAGAGAAAAGTGAGGAAAGAAATACATTAGCGTACTAATATGAGTTACATGGGAGAAGGTGATGTTGATGAAGAGCAGAGTGAGAGGAGGAGAGAAGCCAAGCAAAAACAGAGAAGAAAGACCACTCTAACAATGACAGCAAAGTGTATATATATATATATATATACACACACACACACACACACACATATGTATATATATATAATATAATTGCATTTTGTGTTTATACAAAATTATATTTATATGATTAACAGAGAAATAATTCCCTCTACCCCTCAGAAAAAATCTGTGATACCCGATAACTGTAGGCTGAGTTTATCTTCTCTGGCTGTCAGTACATAGAGTATATGTTGACTCCCTCTTATCTACAAACTAATGTCTTACATCTTCTGGCAGGTTATTTGGGAACTTAAAATATAAATCACAACACCTAAAATGGTTTTATTTTACAAGAGAATATGTCTGTTTTGATACAAACAACTCATCTGTTCAGTCATTTCCAGAGCAACCTCAGTGCCATGGACTGTGCTACACTCTGAGAATAAAAAAAAAAAGCAAAAGGACAAAAAGGGAGGAACATTTACATATTCTTCTCTGTTTCTAGTTTGTTTGTTTTTTATTGTCCTTTTTAATTAACACCCAACACACTTTTTTTCTCATTTCCTCTACTGACTCCTGTGCTGGCTCACCAAATTCTCATAAAAATAGGATCAATGCCCAGTACATCATAGATACTCAATAGAGGCTTGCAGAGCAATGAATGCAAGTCCACTTGTCACATCTTTCAAGGTCAGGAAGGAGTAAATTGGCTCCGGCCAGTCGTGATCCTGCCCAGTGACCTAGAAGCTTAGGAATCTGATCAGGCCACTTTGCAGAGGCTGTCCACTCTACCCACTGCCCATCAGTTTCTGTTCTGACGGCCAAGAATGAGAACAAAAGAAGTGAAATGCCAGCAGCTTTCAGTCTCCTCACTTAATTCGATGGCCTTTTTGTTTTTACCTCCCCAGATCTATTCTGGGAACTGTTAAACCAAAGGGTAGTCTGATTCTCTCAAACTGCTGTTTTTAATTCTTAGGAAGAAAAAGGTTCTCACAGTTTTCTCCTTGCAGAATGGAGGATGATCCTACACATACTGGATTTCTCTACTATAGATGGCAGCTGCTACTACACTATGTATAGTAATAATTATAATTCCTAAAGCCAGTGCAACACATTTCAAAGGATTTCCTTCCATATATGAAATTTCAGGAGAGAAAAGAAGACAGTATTATTAGCATCAGACAAAAAATCTGAAGCAAGTAGATATATCTATAGGTAAACAAATTGCTGGAGATGATAAACTAGTCATATGGGAACTAGGAGTTGAACCTAGGTCTTTCAAATGGTAACAGAGACAATTAGCATTTTAAAGAAAAACATAAATTGGTGTCGATCAGCACTGCCCAACAGAAATAGAATGTGAGCCACACGTGTTTAAGTCCCAATTTTTCCAGCCACCACATTAACAACAACAAAAAAAACAGGTGAAATTCATCTTAATATTATTATGTAACCCTGTATAGTTTAAATATTATAATTTCATCATGCAATTAATATAAATAATTTTAATGAGCTAGTTATCTTCCCTTTTGTAGTAAGCCGTGGAAATCTAGTATGCATTTTATACTTTGAGGACATCTGAATTTGGACTAGCCCCATTGCAGGTATGCAATAGCCACAGGTGGCTGATGACTGCCATATACAAGAACACACAGCCATAAATAAAAGTGGGAGACAAGACAATAGTTTGCAATAGATAACACAAGTGAAATCCCCCTCAAAAAGGAAATTGTAGAAGTGTTTCAGCAGAAAAGGAGCTGAGGAAAGCCAGCATTGGCCCTTCCACCAGCCCCCAAATGTGGCGTTCAGGGCTCTGATGTTGCACACATCACAGATCCCCCAGAAAAACAGTATCCAGCACTCAATAATGGAAGCAAGGCCTAGAAAAGTAGTGGAGAAGCTGCTCCCTCCAGGATGGAAACAGGAACAGACATACCGGGACTTAGAAAGCCCCTGTCAATAAGAAACCGGCTCCACAATCATTTCAAACCACAGTGAGCCCTGACAGGAAACTGACCTAGTAAACCAGACAAATTACCTCCAAAGCCAGGTCTGCCTGCTCCCACTCTATATCCCCCAGTGAAACTCGAGCTGTTTGGAAGCTTAGCTCAGCTTTTTGGAAGGTGAGAAATGAAAGGCACACAGAGAGGTCATGAGAGCTCTGACAGCCCAAGCCACCAGCCCTGGAGTTCTAGGTCACTGTCACATCTGCATGTCAGCAAGTACCCAGGGAGTGCTCTTGGGGGTGGGGGTTAATTTTGACCTGCTGAGTGTCCCTGAGCTGATTGGTTCCCCTCTCTCACCTCTCAGTTGCCCTCTCAGATAATGGCCATAATAATGCCTGCTCATCTGGCACCACACCCATTCAGGTAGTGAGTGCCTCAGGTTGCAAAAGACCATTCATTGTCCGAAAATTTAAGCTATATTTGGATAAAGTGGCCTGTGGTGTTCACAGTGGAATCCTTGGGACTTGATTCCTGGCAAGGAGGCCAGAGGGACACAAAAGAGAGCACTGGGAAAGAAAAGTTATAAAATTCTGAAGTTCAAGAAAGGGATCTTGTGTAAAAATAGATTTGAGAGGCATCATCAGCAAGGCCCAAGTGGATAAGAAATGGCCTTTGTGGTTGGAGTGTAATCCATCGCTGTCCCCTTTGTAGACAGGAAGCCTGTGCTCCTGTTGGATGATTACAAACAATAAATTGTAAACTCAGACAAAGATGGTGTCAAATCAGTTTTTGAAACCGGGCACTTGGGATTATTCAAATTGCACTAGACTAGTTAGTTAGGAGCTAGCCACAGCACCTCTCTGAGCCCCATTATGTATGTACAAAACAACAGAGGCTTTCCACTTTTGATGTCATCTGGATCTATTTCTGAACCCTCTGCACACTCTGCTTGTGCCACAGGCCCTTAAACCTTCACTGAAAAATAAGTCAGTGCACTCCACGCAGAATAGCAAGGTGGCTCTGTTATAATTTTCTTCTGACTCTTGTTCAAAATGCCAAGGTACCAGAGATCCATTCTATGGGGAGGACCAGAAAGGCGGGTATATGCTGGGGAAGGGCAGAGCTAGCGATCAAGGAGCCCCATCATTTGGGGAGCTCCTGAGCCTTGCCACGCAGGTAAAACTCCTCCTACTTTAATCTGCACTTGTGTCCTGAGCTCCAGCTTTGGGCTCCTTCCAGTCTATTTGTGTCCCCTCAATCTGTGGAATTTCTCAGACACTCCAGATTTTCTGGCTGGTTGAACAGCCTTATGGAGGAGGGGTTAAAATCTCAAATTTAAACTGTCAAAGTTGTTTAAGGTCTAACAAAATCCTCAATGATCTAACTGAGTCCAGGTTTCTTTCAAAAGTGCAACTACACCATAATCATTTGATATTTGCAAATTCCCCCTTCTCTTTAAAAAAAAAAAAAAAGAAAAACCTTGACATAATCCCAGAAGACAACTAAACATGCAATGAAAATAAAGGTAATGCAATTTCTTAGTAATGCCTTGTGCTCTAATTCGTATCAGTCAGGGGAGCTCAAAACAGTGATTCCTGGAGGGAGCTACTCTAACATAAACTGCATGTACCACACTGGGAGGATCTGTCAAGACACCCGCCTTTCTCTTGTGTCTTCACCCGAATTTCTCATGCAAAATTGGGCCACTTTCTTGAATCTCTGAACTTCAATTTCACTGTCTGTAAAATGGAGAAAGTAGCCTATTTTCTCCCTGGCAACCTCTATCGAGAATATAATATTGAAATAACTTGAATTGGGAGAGAAAGAACACCAACATAGTAAGAAGGACTATGATAAGACTATAGGTAGATTTCTCTTTCTAACCTTTCTTTTATAACAGTTTTGAAATGTCTTTACATTACTTAAATTAAAAAAAATTAACATAAAAGTAACTTGAAACTGGTAAACTCCATATAAGGGCGAATCCAAGCCAATTCTTAATTATCTGTGTGCCACTGAATTCACCAAGAGTTTTGTCTACACTCAATTTTTAGAATCCAAATGTAATTTCCCTGGTCACTAAGAACCTCTCTGAGGCAACTTCAATCAACCAGTGTATCAAAAAATATAAATATATGTATTTATTTGCAGCTGCAAATTCAGCATCATGGAAAATGCTTGGGAGATATGGAGGGTCCTAGACCTGCCCTGAAGGGATTCACATTGGTGTTGGAAAAACAAGATGAACATATGTGACAAAATACAAGTGACAAAATTGTGGTGATGACTAAAGAGTCAAACTGTAGGGAACAATCTCTAGCAATGAATGAATACTCAGAGTAACCAGTGATAATGTTATGGAAAATTGAGACTAAGTGAAAGCTTAAAAAATAAGATGGAAGAAAGGAGGTCCCTACAGAAACAGAAACAATAAAGCAGTAAAGAGGAACTAATATTTGCTGACACCTACTACTCAGCAGGCACTGTTGTAGGTACTTCATGTAAGTAATCTTGTTGACTCCTTACAGCCACCATAGGAGGCAGGCATTATTAGTATCCCCACTGGGCAGATGAGGAAACTGAGTCTCAATGATGCTGCTATGTTCGTGGGATAATGTAGGAACCCGCCTGATTAAATAGGAGGCAAGTGTGTCTAGTGACATAATGAAACGTAAATTAGAATACAGAGGGGCCAGATGATAGACAGCTGCACTGCCAATATACCTATTGACTATTGGACACATATCCAGTTCAACTAAGGAACTGAAACAGGGTGAAATATTTTTCTGTTAAACGCAACTTTACTGTTTGGTAAGACTACATTTTACTTTAACCATTGAAAATTTAGCTTCCAAATTGAGATATAAGTATAAAATACACAGTGAGTTTCAAATACTTAATATGAAAAAGGAATGTAAATAATTCATTAATAGTTTTCAATATTGACTAAATGCTAAAATTATGTTTTGAATACATTTGTGTGAAATAAGATATAGTAATAAATTTTTTTACCTATAACTTTTTATATTTTTAATGTGACTACTAGAAAATTTTAAATTACCAACGTTGTTCTCATTGTATTCCATTGCAAAGTGCTGATACAGAGCTTTGAAACCTTGGGCATTAGTAAAATATATATTTAGAGGCCACAAGACATTTTATTAGTTTTAGCCTGAGCTAATATTTCTTTAAAATATATTCCCAATGATTTTAATTGCTTGCTGTTTAATATAATCTGTAATGGTTTTATTTGTACATTACACACATTAATGTGAACTCCTACATCTCTGTAGTAACATAGACTGGGTATAATTACCCCATTTTACAGGGCAGGACACTAAAGTCAGTTAACCCAATTGCTAGTGTGAAGCAGAAAGGACTTCAGCCAGTTTTCAGCTTTAATTTATCATCTTTCTTTGGCCAGAGGCTCCCTCCAACACACACTTCTCCCCATCATTCTCACTTGCAAATCCCTGGGGGGGGCCTCCCGTGCAGCAATATTGCTCAACGAAGGAGTCCAGGTGAATTTCTAGGACATTTCCTACCAACGCACAAGCTATAGTAATACAATGACCCTTGGTATACAAGGATATTGTTACAGCCTCTGCACCTCAGATGCAAGCTTTCTGGTTGCTTGTATACGTGGGTGCTGATCCAAATGTACTCTCATCCCCTTTTCCACGTCACTCCAACAGGCATTTGGGGGCTGGCTGTTTGGGTCCAACAAGCTGTTCAAACAAGCACCTCCAGACAGCAGGAAACCATCAGAGTATATTGGCTCCTTACTTAAGGCCCACTCAGATATGAGCACCCTTGTCCCAACTCTATCCAGAAGCTTCCTATCCACAGCACCCTATCAATAATCCCTTGCACTAGGGACATACTTAATAAAGGTCTGCTTTGACGGGTGGGCAGAATGAAGTCAGCACCTTCTTTCTAAACAAGTCCAGGAGGATTCTTGGTTTAGACAACATTAAGGGTGGCCATGTTGCCTGGTGCTAAGTGTGTGGGTTCTAACGTTAGATGGAGACTTGAGTCAAGTTTCTGATTCAGCCACTTAGTACAAGTGTGATCATGGGAAAATTGCATAACCTTTCTGAGTTTTGTTTCCTCATTTAAAAAATAGGGTTGATAATAATGGTCAGAGTCGGTACTTATGACCAAGGAGGAGAGGATATGGGGCTCCCAATCTAGCTTGCACTCTTGTCACCAGTCCACATGCTGTGGTTCAAGGCAGTGTCAGTCAGAAAAAACGGTCACTATTCTCTAAACCACTCAGAGTTCTATTTACCCACCAAGCCATTGCCTACAAGGCCAGGTCTACCCAGATGTGGAATGTTTTTCTTATAAAGATTCATTGTGATAGATAATGCACAGGGTGCTTGGTCAGAAATTATAGTTGACCCTTGCACAACACAGGATTGAACTGCCCGGGCCTACTTATACGTGCATTTTTTTCAACAAATATGCAGTCAGCCCTTGTATCTCTGGGTTTTGCATCCACCGATTCAATCAATGGTAGATTCAACCAACTACAGATTGAAAACAATATTTCAAACCACTGTTTAGGAATCTGTGGATGTGGAGGGCCAACGGTATGAATTGTTCTCTGCCATTGTATATAAGGGACTTAAGCATCTGTGGATTTGGGAATCTCAATCCCCCATGGATACTGAGGAAGAACTGTAGTTAAGTTTTGGGGGAGTCAAAGTAATATGCATAGTTTGACTGTGCAGGGGGTGTCAGTACCCCTAACTCCTGCATTGTTTAAGGGTCAACTGTCTTTTCAGGATGTCCGTTATCTAGGGAACTGAAGTATTTTCTATCTTTCATCATGGAATTTTCTCTCCTTATCTAATGTACTGGAAAGAAGACGACAGCCTAGGTTCATATTCTAGTTTACTTCTTTCATTTGTGTCTGTTGAGACTCAGTGTCACATTTATAAAACAGGAGCAGTAACAATAGGACTGTTTTGATAATTAAATAAAAGGGTATGCAGCACAGTGGTGGGCATTTGTAGGCCCACGATAATTTTGAGTGACCTTCCCACTTGCTTAAAATGAGACAAGCAGCAAAGGCAGAGGAATCCTGAATGTGACTCTAATATCCCTGACTTTGTCCCCCTTACTGAATTCTCAGTTCCTGTGTTACCCACCCAGTTATGGACAGGTAAGAGGCTTACCATTGTATTTATCTATTAGAGAATTCATCCCCTATCAGGGCTCCAACTTCTACATGTTTAACATAGCACCCAATTCTTTTTCTTGACTGTAACCCACCAGTTTATAAACACATTGCTTTAACTACATGTCAGATATTTTCATTTGAGAGATCAATCAGCTCATTAAATTCAACCTGGGTAAAACAAGCTGACCATCTTCTTTCCAAAACCTCTTCCCCTCTCCTCGCTCCACTTGTGACCTTACTACTTATTTCATTGAAGCATCAGGTCAAAGTGTGAGTAGGCTGAGATAGCTGAAATTTGTAGAACAGAATACAATACAGAAGGAATCTGCACAGGAAAGAGATCCAGAAAATTGCATAATGATCCCCTTGAGTCTTTCATTAAATACTAAGCTTCACATGCTCAGGAAGAATTTCTATGAAGTCAGATAAAGAACAGATACTGAGGAGCTATAAACAAAACATTTCTAGAGCTCACATGAGTTGGGAGATAGTCAAGTTCCAACCAGCCAGCATGAAGAGAGTTTGTTGAACCATGGAATATTTAGTAGAGATTGCAGAAGGGTCACACCTTAGAAATATGGTAAAAACTACCCCAAGGGTAAATGCTATTTTAAACTCACCTTTTAAAATTATTTAAACAAGTCTCAAAAGGATCAGGCTGGTCCACAAGTAACTTAATGGTCTGCCAAAATAAAACTCACCACTCTTTAAAGAAAGACAACTAAATCTAGATACTGAACAATGTTACGATCACAATCTCCAACACTAATTGGTGATGGAACACCCAAAATTGCTAGATATGTTTTTATATATCTAATAATTTTTTACAAATCAGGCAAAAAATGAAAACAATGACAGAACAGATAGAAGCAATATAGGTATAAGACAAAGACTTTAAAATGGCTAATATACATACATTTGAGGATTTAAAGAAAAACATTACAGTAATGAAATAAATTAAAGATACAGAAAAGAAGCAAAATGAAACTTCCAGGGCTAAACAGGATTATATCTGAAATGCAAAATTCACTAAATGGACTTACTTAACAGTAGATTAAATACTGTAGAAAAAAAGACCAGTGAACCATTATACAAGCAATAGAAATTATCCAAATTGAAGCAGAGAAAGAAAAAGGATTGAAAAAAAATGCTCATAACATCAGCAACTTTCAAGGTAATATAAAGCAGTCTAACATATGTGTAATTAGAGTCCCAGAAAATGAAGCATAAAACAAGATTTAAATAAATAATAGTAAAAAGTTTACCAAATTTGATTGAAATTATAAACTCACTGATCCAAGACACTCAACATGTAGAAAGGGAAAACAGAGGCATCATTGTGAAACTGCTATAAATCAAAGGTAAGTAAAAATTGTAAAAGCATCCAGAGGAAAAAAGATATAGTATATATAAAGAAGCAGAGTAACAAGGACTGCAGACTTCCTTCAGAAACAATGCAAACAAGGAGGTAACTGACTCCTTTAAAGTGCAGAAAGAAAAGCAGTCAACCCAGAATTCTATATTCATTGAGGATATTCCTCAAAAATAAAGTCAAAATACAGACACTTTTTATAAAGCTAAAAGAATTTGTCACCAGCAGATCGCACTACAAAAAAAATTGTTGATGAAGCTTATGTTAAAGAAAAATGACACAATGGAAACACAGGTCTACTTCATAAAGAAATGAAGAGCACTGAAATAGTAAATGTATGAGTAAATATAAAATGCATTTAAATATACCAAACTAGTAAATTAAAACACTCCCTTAAATAAACTCCAAACTCAGGTGGTTTCCTTGATGAATTCTGTCAAACCTATAAAGAAAAAATAATATGTATCTCATGAAAACTTTTTTCAGAAAACAGAAAAGGTTACATTTGCCAGCTCATTTTATAGGACAGCAATATTATGATACAAAAACCAAATAGGAAATTACAAGAAAAGAAAATTTCAAATGAATATCCTTTATAAACATGGATATAAATTTTTTTTAAATATTAGCAAATTAAATTCACCAGTGCATAAAAATGATAATGCATCATGACAAAATGGGGTTTACACCAAGAATGCAATGTTGTTTTAACATTTGAAATTCAACCACTGAAATTTACCATAACAAAATAAAGGAGAAAATTATGTAATCATCTACATATCTTATAGAATTTGAAAAGCTGATTCTAAAATTAATATGGAAATGCAAAGTATCTATAATATATATAATTTTAGATAAAGAGCAAAGTGGGAGGATACATATACTACTGGATTTCAGATTTACTATAAAGCTAAACAACACAGTGTGGTATTGTGTTGTTTGATATACTTCTATACTCTCCACTGACTTGTAAAATAGGTATACAAGTAGGTGGAGAGTATAGAAAGTCCAGATATAGATATTCACATTATTTGATTGGTTGATTTTTTAACATTTTGGTCGGTTATTTCAAACAGTTCAATTACCATGGTAATTCAGTGGGTCTTGAATGGGGGAAAACAGCTTCCAAAAAATTTGTGGGGAAAACCATGAATATTTTTTTTTAAGATTTTTTTTGGGGAATTGGGATGGGAACAGTGCTGGGGAATTGGGGGAAGGGGAACAGACAAGTTGCTGTCCTTTTGTTCTTCAGTCTAGTTGTGGAGGATGTTGCTTCACTGGCTCAAGTTGGCACCATCATTGCGCTCTTCCCGGGTGAGGCACATCAGTCGCCGGCTTCTGGACGCCCACTCACTGCGGCTGCTGGCCGCTCACGCTGGCTGCTGGCTACACACGGTAGCCCATGGCAACCCACTGCCACAGGGGCTGCAGCCTACGCCATTGCCCGCGACTCATGGCAGCCCAGCTCCAGGTTGAGCTGTTGTTCAGCAGCTTAGCTGTGGAGGGCAGTGTCAGTGGCCCTCATATGTGGGATCCAAACTGGGGCCCTCTGGCGTCCCAAGCCAGTTCTTAACCATCGCGCCACTTGGCCGGCCCAAAAACCATGAATCTTGACTTTTATTTCACACTACACACAAAAAAGTAATTCAAAATGGATCATCAAACTAAACCTAAAATTCATAAATACAAAACTTCTAAAAGGAAACATACGAGAAAATGTTATCAATCTCAGGGTAGCAATGATTTCTTAGTTAGGGAAACTAAAGCATTAACTATAAAAAATTGATAAATTAAAATTTTAAATTTCTGTTCTGTTCTTTGAAAGGCACTGTTAGGAAAATAAAAAGAAAAGCCACAGATTGTGGGGGTGGTGGAAATACATATATACATACATACACACACATACATACATACACATATATGTATACATATATATCTGTATATGTACACTAAATCAGAATATATGTGTATATATATATGAACTTTACAACTTGATAATAAAAAAAATGAATACAAACAACCCAATTTAAAAAAAGACACAAAAAATTTCAACAGACACTTCACAAATGAAGATATATGAATGGCCAGTAAGTATATGAAAAGAAGCACAATATCATTTGTCATCGTGGAAATAAAAATTAATTGCACAATGAGATACTGCTACACAATAACAGGTGCTGGCAAGTATGTAGAACAATTAGAACTCTTACTTTGTTGGTAGGAGGTCAAAATGGAACAACCCTTTGGAAAACTTGTCAGTTTCTAATAAACTTAAGTATACATTTACTTTATGACCTAACAAATCTACTCTTGGGCATTTACTGAAGAGAAGTGAAAGATATATCCACACAAGTGAAAGATATGTCCACACAAAGACTTATGTAGAAATGTTTGAGATTGATTGAACCAATAGCCAATACTGGGGATAACGCAAATGTCCATGAACAGATAGATGAATGAAGAGAGTGTAAGAAACCCATACAGTGGAACACTCCTTGGCAATAAGATGAACAAGCTACCAAATACTAATATATGCTACCACATGAGTGAATCTCAAAAACATTTCACTGAGCAAAAAGAGCCAGATGTAAATATTATATACTGTATAATTACTTTATATGAAATTCAAGAACAGGTAATACTGTACTAATCAATAGTGACAAAAAACAGATTTGTGGTTACCTGGGTCCAGGGAGGGCGGAAAATTGCCTGTAAAGAGGAATGATAAGTGATAGAAATGTTCTATATCTTGATTGTGGTGGTGCTTACATGGGTGCATACATTTGTCAAAACTCATCAAAGTATACACTTAAAATGGGTTCATCTTAATGTATGTAATTTATATGCAAATTATACTTCAATAATCTTGATTTCATTTTTTCTTTTTTCTTTTTTTCACTTACAGTTGACATTGAATATTATTTTATATTAGTTTCAGGTGTACAGTATAGTGGTTAGACATTTATATAATTTATCTAGTGATCTCCCTGATTAGTCTAGTACCCACCTGGTACTATACATAGTTATTACCATATTATTGACTACATTCCCTATGCTTTACTTTACATCCCAATGACTATTTTATAACTACCAATTTGTACTTTTTAATCCCTTCTCCTTTTTCACCCAGTTCCCCAACACCCCTCCCCTCTGGCAACCATCAGTTTGTTCTCTGCGTCTATGAGCATATTGCTATTTTGTTTGTTCATTTTGTTCTTTAGATTCCACATATAAGTGAGATCATATTGTATTTGTCTTTCTCAGTCTGACTTATATTACTTAGCATGATACCTTCTAGGTCCAATCATGTTGTTCCAAATAACAAGATTTCATCCTTTTTCATAGCCAAGTAATATTATGCTGTATACATGTACCACTTCTTTATCCAATTATTTATTGATGGGCCCTTGGCTTATTTCCATATATTGGTTATTGTAATTAGTGTTGCAATGAACATAGAAGTGCATATATCTTTTCAAATCAGTGTTTTGGGTTTCTTCATATAAATACCCAAAAGTGTAACTGCTGGTCATAAGGTAGACTAGTTTTAATTTTTTAAGGAAACTCCAAACCATTTTTTCATAATGGCTGCACCAATCCCACCAACAGTGTACAAGTGTTCCCTTTTCTCTACGTCCTCTCCAATACTTGTTTATTGATTTATTGTTTATAGCCATTTTGACAGGTGTGTGGAGATACCTCCTTCGGGTTTTAATTTGCATGTCCCTCATGATTAGTGATCTTTTCATATGTCTATTGGCCATCTAATTGTCCTCTTTGGAGAAATGTCTATTCAGGTACTTTGCCAATTTTTTAATTGGATTGTTCATTTTTTGGTGTTGAGTTGTATGAGTGCTTTATAATTTTGGATATTAAACCTTTATTAGGTGTATATATCATTGGCAAATATCTTCTTTTGTTCAGTAGGATGTCTTTTAGTTTTATTGATGGTTTCCTTTGCTATGCAAAATCTTTTTAGGTTAATGTAGTCCCATTTATTTCTTTTTTCTTTTGTTTCTTTTGCCCAAAGAGATATGTCAGTGAAAATATTACTAAGGATAATGTCTGTGAATTTACTGTCTGTGTTTACTTCTAGGAATTTTATGGTTTTGGATCTCACATTTCAATCTTTAATCCATTTTGAGTTTATTCTTGTATATGATGTAAGAAGGTGGTTCAGTTTCATGTTTTTGCTTGGATCTGTCCAGTTTTCCAACACCATTTATTTGCAACACCCCACTGTACATTCTTGCCTCCATTGTTATAGATTAAATGACCATATAAGCATGGGTTTATTTCTGGGCTCTCTGTTCTGTTCCATTGAACTATGTGTCTGTTTTTATATCAGTACCATGGTGTTTTGATTACTATAGCCTTGTGGTATAGTCTGATATCAAGTAGAGTGATACCTCCAACTTTGTACTTCTTTGTCAAGATTGCTGTGGCTATTAAGGGTCTTTTATGATTTCATATAAATTTTGGATTATTTGTTCTAGTTATGTGAAAAATGCCATTTGTATTTTCGTAGGGATTGCATTGAATCTATAGATTGCTTTGGCTAGTAGGGACATTTTAATGATGCTAATTCTTCCTATCTGTGAGCAGGGTATATGCTTCCATTTATTTGTATCTGTTTTAATTTATTTCTTCATTGTCTTATAGTTTTTGGAGTAGGTCTTTTGCCTTCTTGGCTAAATGTATTTCTAGGTATTTTTTGTTTGATGCAATTGCAAATGGGATTGTTTCTTTAATTTCTCTTTCTGAAAGTTCATTATTGGTGTATAAAAATGCAGCCAGGACTTCCGGTAAGATGGCAGAATAGACAGACGCTGTGCCAACTGCCTTCCAGGATCACACCAAAATTACAAACAATTTATAAGATATTCAACCTCGGAAGTTCCCTGGACCCTAGATGAGCAGAACCTCTAAACGAAGGACTTAAAGAGGAGGCCACATCAAGTCCAGTAGGAGGGGCGCAGACGAGAGAGGGCAAACCCCATGACAGATGCCTCAGTGGTCGGAAGGCTTCTCCGGTTGGGGGAGAGACCCTCCGGCCTCACACCTCACTCACCAGCCCAGAGTTACTTTACTGGGAAGAGGAGTTCTACGATAGCTGGAAGGAGAAAATTGTGAGGACTCTCTTTGCTCAACTCAGTGAGGCTGTGGGCAGCTGGAGAACCAGTGGAGCCGGTAAACCGACTTGCTCACTGGTGATCTAATACATCGAAGCAATCAGAGTGACAGCCAGAATGAAGAAACAAAGAGACATGTCCTGAGTAAAAGATCAGAAGAAACCTCAAGAAATGGAACTAAATGATACAGAGGTATCCAACCTATCAGAGACAGAGTTTAGAACACTGATGATAAGAATGTTTCAGGAACTTAAGGAGGACATAAAGAAGG
>NW_017731813.1:663154-682400 GCF_001890085.2 Hipposideros armiger | reverse complement strand
CAGTGACGCTGCCCTCTACAGCTAAGATGCTGAACAACAGCTCAACCTGGAGCTGGGCTGCCCTGAGTCGCTGGCAACAGTGTAGGCTGCAGCCCCTGTGGCAGTGGGTTGCCATGGGCTACTGTGTGTAGCCAGCAGCCAGTGTAAGCGGCTAGCAGCTGCCGTGAGTGGCCGTCCAGAAGCCGGCGACTGATCTGCCTCGTCCGGGAAGAGTTCAATGATGGTGCCAACTTGGGCCAGTGAAGCAACGTCCTCCACAATTAGACTGAAGAACAAAAGGACAGCAACTTGTCTGTTCCCCTTCCCCCAATTCCCCAGCGCTGTTCCCATCCCCCAATTCCCCAATAAAAAATCTTTAAAAAAAATAAATCAAAAAAGAAATATATAAATTGGATTGAAAGTACAGGGCTTTGTTCTCAATCTCCCTGGATTCTACACACTTACATAGCAAAAACTTATATTTGTCAAGTTTATTGGTGGCACCTAGTTGGAAGAGTTTCTTTTATTTATTTATTTATCCAACAAGTATTCTTTAAGCAAACACTATATGGTAAGCATATAAAGCCATAGTAGCTTAGAAAAAAAATGAAGTCTCTGTTCTCCGTTGCATTACAGTCTTATGGGTGAGGCAGATGTTAATCAAATAAGTGGAATGTACAGTTTTAAGCTGAAAGAAGCTGAACAGCTCTATGAGACAATATGAAAAGAAACCTGGCTGAGCCTACAGAGGGGAGGGGAATGCTCCCTGAGGCTCCAGTTGGGAGCTTAAGGACAAGCAGATAGGACTTATCTAATTTAGGGGTGCATTTTGCATCACAAAGTCCCTGTGTGAAGGAAGGAAGCATTTTGAAGGAACTAGAGGATGATCTGACAGGAGCCCTAAGATCAAGGGGGAGAATGAAAAGAGATGAAACATGAAAGCCAAGGAACCATGTCAAAGCCATGTCCTGAAAGCAATGAAAGCCCATGAAGGGGTCCTGAGTAGAAATGATAAGGTTAGACTGCTGAGGTGGGGGGGCCAGCATTGATTCAACAGCCCGGGTGAGAGAATTGGCTACTTCTACTCAGGTGATGGAAGTGGGGAGGCAGAGAAGTGCATGCTTTTGCTAATAGGAGGTAAAATAGACAATTCTTGATGAAGGATTGAATATGGGGGTTGAGGGAGGGGGAGTGCAGGATGACAGCCAGGTTTCTAACTGGAACACCTCTACGGGTGAAAGCATTCTTTACCGAGCAGCTCTACAAAGGTAAAGAAGCAAATTGAGTGGTGGGCGAATAAAATGAGGGACATGCTGAATATAAAGTACCTGGAAGACACTGATATGTAAAAGTCCAGATTGCTGGCACAACTCCTGAAGTTTGGGAGATCTGGGCTGCAGCTGTGGCCATCAGGATATGATGAATCAACAAAATCTTTGGGAGGATGAGATCATAAAAGCAGAGATGTGTGGAGAGACAAGTAGGACCCAGGATAGAGCCCAGAGGAGAACCGAAATTTAAGTCCCAGCCAGGAAAAACAGGTTCCACAAAGAACAATGAGGAGTGTCCAAGAGGTGGGAAGAAAAACAGAAAAATGTTATACCACAGAAGCCAAGGAAAGAAAGAGCACCTCAAGGAGGATGCAGTCCAGGACAGCTTCATACTCGAAGTTCCAGATCCATGCATAAGGCCGGTGAGAGGTTAGTGAGAATAATGGCTAATATGATTGAGTAGTTACTGTACATTCTAGACACCGCTCTAAGCACTTTACAAGAGAATCATCTGATTTGGTCACTCCAACAGCAGCCATGGTTAGGAGAGGGAATAGCACTGGTCTAGATAGCCCTACCAGAGCCATAACTAATGCAAGCCTCCTGACTCCCATTCCAGTGCCCCTTCCCCTACTGTCTTCATTAACCTAAGCTGCCTTGTGAGCTATTTCTCCAAAAGTGCCCCTCAGGCTAGGAGACCCAAATTCTCTGCACTATGGGATGTGGCACCCACCAAGATATTTGAAACTTTGGACTTCTTGGCCCACCCTGAAGCCAGCTTACTCTCAGGCCAGAGGAGGAGGCAGCTGCCAAGTAGGCCTCCAGAGAAAAGGCGTCCATGCCTGCAGATGTCTGGTGCAGCACTCCTCCCACCCCCACCCTTTATTAATCCACAGTCGGTCACAGAACTTCCGCAGAAGGAGTTATTATCCCGCAACCTGTGGGGGGTGGGCAAAGGGAACATCTCTAGCTCAGCCCCCTGTACTTCTCTCCCCGCCTTGCCATCCCATTCCTCAGTTTGGCATCGTTCTCTTTCCTTCCCAGGCCTTATATAGTCATGCGGTTTCACAAGTACCAAGACAGACTGTCTGCCAGCATCTCTAACCACTCTGTGCCAAGGCAATGGCTAGGGAGGGCTGCAAACTCCACGTCTAAGCAAGACACCCAATATATCTATTTTCTACTTATAGAGCAAAGCACCTGAGCTGGCCTGGGGGAAGTGTGGGGGGGGGGAAGAGTGGGGGCTGGGTTCCTTCCCAATTCATGCTACGGGCACTCCACAGATGCTTACACGGAGACCAGGATGCCAGAGTGTATGGTCCTCCATGCCTAGTACTGAGGGATTCGGGGTCGCGGGCTGGCTATACATAGTGCACGTCGGAGCGAGCAGGTGCTAACCCACCCTTCTCCCTCTCTCTGCTAGTGCAAGGCTGCAGTTCTTTGTGTCTGCCTTCTCCACTGGCAGTCTGTGCTAGACTGGGTGGGGTGGGGGAAGCCGGAAGCAGCAAATCAGCATCTGGGTCTTGAAAAATGCCTAGCAGGGTGGACAGTTTCATTAGAAACCCTTGCACATTTGGAAAGAACAAGTTTTCCTGTGCAGTGGCCTTCCCTTCCCGGGCCCCTCCCTGGCCCCACACCCCACTCCCTATCGCCTTACCTCCCCCCACCTGATTTCTCTACCAGCTTCCTCCCTCCCTGGTCATCTGGATCTCATTGTTCTTATATTTCCCCAGCTGCCTTTCTGCATTTGCAGCCCTGCACGTGCACAGACATACACGTGCTCACGGCACCCCCACCCTGTCGTCCCTTACCGTGACAACCCCACACCTTTCACAGAAAGACCTCCTTAATAGAATGGACCCTTTATTCCAAAGTAAGAATAGAAAGGGCACTGGGTATATTTAACTGGAGAAAGAGAAGTCACCAGGAAGGGCTGTATTTTTGTGTAGGAGAGTGGGTGGGCAGCTTCTGTGGTTTGGGATATTTTAGTCATTTCCCAAAGAACATACTATATGAACAATCTATTTCTCCTGGCTTTGAGATCTCCCCCCAAAAGAAGAATGTTAAAAGAAATGTTCAAGAGAACACAATTGACAAAATGTTTTCCCCTCACTTCACCTAAAGGCATTTTGCTACATTCGGTTAAGGTTCATTTTGTATTTTATATGTTAACCAATGTGCTCAGAAAACACAGGCAAAAACCTAGGACATTGTCACTTTAAGAATGTAGACTAAAACACCTTAAATGAACTCTGCAGCAGACAGATGAAAAAAAATAAAAATAAAAAGGCCCTTCTCTGGCCCTTGCTGCTTTTGCCATTATTCATGATGTAATTTTTCAGGTGTTAGTTTGGCAGAGAAAGATTGGAGCAGGGCTTGTTGCTAGGACGTGAATGAAGAAGAGGAATCCCATTGGTTCTCTGGGACTTCACAGGAGCCAATGGGAATGAAAGGGATGGAGAGGGGGAAAGCCACCCCTCCCCCCCAAAAAAGGCTCTCCGGCTGGACTATTATTGTGTTTGCTATGTTAAAGTAAAGTGGGGTACTGTAAATTTATGGGGCTCTTAAGTCTACTTTTTAGGGTGTAAGTGGGTAGTGTTGTCCGATAGACAAACGCTAAGAATGAGCAATTAAGGGGCAGCTTTGTTTTCACTGTCCTGGGTTTTACTAATAGTTCACTGTCACTGCAGTCTAGAGCAATATGCAAACGAGGCTGGGCACATTTGACACCCTTACCCTGCTGCCACACACCATTCAGGGAATGCAATTATGCTAGAGCTGGAGGCAGGGGAGGCGGAGTGTAGGTGAAGGGGGACTCATACGCTTCCTCTAGTCTTGATCACTATTAGGTGAACCCCAAACAACCTTTTGCAATCTAAGTGAAACAACCCTGTTTGTGTAAGCCAGGGGCTCAGCATGTTCCGTGCCCAAGGCTTCAGAGCCGCCTCCCAACATGCTGCCCTGCATCTCAGTGGGTCACAGTGAGCTCTTGCACAGCAAAACCTCCAGTTCCAATAACAACCATGTGTACGCACAGTGTGGCAGAAAATATCACCGGGTTCCCAGACAGGGGCTATAAACTGTTCACCCACATAAGCCGTTTGAATCTCAGCCTCCCGGCTAGCAAAGTAAACAGTTTTGTGTACCAGTCATGCTCAGCTGCTCGATTCTAGGCAGTGCCTTGCAAACCTGAGCAGGAAGAGAAGCTTTGATCCCTGCAGGGCCCCCTTTTCCCGTCCATTGACTGTGTAGACTTGACAGTCATCCCCCTCCCTTACCGTATTCCATTGTCTGGGCTCCGGTTGTAACCCACACCTTTTTTTTAAAATAAATGTGCAAGGTTTGGTCTGGGTGACTTGAAACACACTTGCAATAAATTGACTTCTTATTGGGTTATAGACCTGGCCAGTTTATTTACACCCTGGAGGGGACTCAACCTCTGCCAGATTCCTGCTTCAGAGATTCTGTGGCTGGAATCCAGCAACATAAAAGGATTTCTCCTTGTAATCGGAGCACTTCCTAAGACCACAGGCAGTTTCAACCAATTAACATCTCTGATTGCAATAGAAGATTTTAGGAGACTCAGAAGGACCAGGAGGGTTTTCAACCACAAGCCTTTATTGGATCCATGACAAGAATGGATCTGATTATTGATGTCTTTCTTGTGGATTTTGTGACTTTCCATGTTGTTGAAGATTTGAGGGGATGGATGGTGGGGCGTAGGCAGAAAATGGGAGGAGATAAAACAAAATGGGAGATTTTTAAAATAGGCCTTTCTTTTTCTTTCAGCCAAACAAATCCCAGGCTCTGCTCATGTCCACCTCTCAGCACTGATAGAAAACACAGCTCCAAGTGCAGACCCTAATTGCACCCTTCAGGTGACAGGTAGCTGTGTGTTTCAGTTCAAAGGCAAAGTCCAAGCTGAGTAAATCTGACTTCAGACCATCGGCATTTCAAAATAAAAGCATTCAACCTTGAGCCCCAAACGGAGGCCTCCTTGCAGCCTTTTACCAGAAATCCTGTGAGACGCATTTCAGTTAAGGTCTCCACTCAAACCTCACTTTGTTCTCAGTACTCATAAAATCTCAGACTGCTTACAAAGCTGCACTGCCAGAACTAAGTGGAGGCTCCAGAGATTACTGCCAGGGAGTGTAAAATGCATGGCAATGATGCTGCAGGCAGCCTGCTCACACTGGGGAGTGGGGGCTGAGGTGGCCGCCACGGGTGACAAATGGGTCCCAGAAAAGGAGGAAGGTTACCTGGTGTCATGGTGTCTTCTCACCCTATATATCAATGTATTAAACAGTGAGGGGCCCTTTTTACATTTATTGGGAAAATGAGTAAAAATCATAAGATCTGAGCTCTCTTTTTCATGAGGAGGAGGTAAGAGGAGAGAGAGAGAGAGAGAGAGAGAGAAACAGAGAGACAGAGATACAGAGAGAGAGAGAAATACGCGGCCAATTGAACAATCAATATTAGAGCTCTGTCATTTAAGCAATACAGATTGTATTCAAGGCCAGGCTCTAACTTCAAGCCTCTAAATATCCAACTTATGTATTATTAAACTGTATAAAATATAAAAGCATTGTTATTCTTTGGTGCAAAGTACTAACAAAGGCCCTTAAAGTTAAGATATCTGCTTAGTGACACCCAGTCAGCCTGGGTCAGGAGCCAGGAGGGAACACCCGCACTCGAATCAGGAAAGGACCCTCCACCCGCAAACAAACTTCAGAAGTGAGCACATTTTCATTGCTACTGGTGAACTATACACTAATTATGTTTTCCTGCAAGGGAAGCAAATTATATTGATTGTACAATAAAAGCTATTGTCATTCCCAGTATATTCATCATGACTCAGAAAGATGCAAAAATATTGACTTGCTCTAAAGAGCATTTTACTTTTGTCTCCAGGCAGCAGTTTTTAGGTACAGAATGACCAGAGGTAGTTTTGTTAACCAGTCATAGGGAGGGTATGTGACAGAAGAGATGGAAGATATGTAGAACCTACCCCACCGTATGTGAATGACAGAGTGCTAGCTAAATGGGAAAGGATACATATCTCAGACCTCATGAAAGAGTTAACCTGAGTTATTACATATATATTTTTTAAATTCCTTAAAACTCCCAACAGTACCTACTGTAACAAGAAAATAATGAAGCCCACTGACATCTCTGAAAAGAAGGTGATTAATTAAAGTAATTAGGCTGCACTGAATTATTAAAATATGAAGTCTTCTATAGGGACTACCAAAAAAGCCAGAACATTTTTGCAGTTCAAAAATTAAAACCATATTCTAGTTCATTAGCTGAGACGGGAACTCACACGTTTTAGCCTACGATCTTATTCACAGATGCGTAAGTGTCTAATATTTCACACCTTTGGAATAGCTCTTGTAAAAATAAGAAAAAAAAAGAAAGAAAAAGCAACAACCTGACTTCAATTATTTTATTGCTTGTAGGGCAGAGGAGATCTTTAAAAGAATGACAATGAGCCTTTCGGGTTTGCTTTGAAAATGCCCCCAGGCTTTGAAATGCCAGGTGTGTTGGGGCTTGTGACTAGAGTCAGACTGGGGACAGTGAAGGGCAAAGAGGCACCTCTTAACATATTTCTCGGCTGTGTCTTCAGAGCAGTCGATGTCTCTTTCCTTCCTACCAAGTCAAATCGAACTCCTTGGCCTGACTTTAAAACCCCTCACCATGATGTTCTTCCCCATCTGTCCCCACTCTGTGAAACCTGCTCCAAGTCAGTCAGGTAAATCCCACTATCTTGTCCCCAACCATATTCTTTTTCACTTCTACATCCTGAATCAGTTGTCCCCTACCTGAAATGTCCTTTATTTCGCTCAGAACCCAGCTTTGGGTCCCCTTCTCCACAAAGCCTTGTGCTCTTTTTTCCTAATAGTCACACTCAGGACCTGGGGCATTTATGATTTAATTGTAAATTTGATCATGCCACTCCTCTGCTTTCAAACCTTCAATGCCACCCTCTGCCTTTAGAATAAATATTCAGGCGCATTAGCCCGGTGTTCACTGGCCCCTGGAATCTGGCCCTGGCCTTTTTCTCCAACTAATGGTTAACGGTGCTCACTCCAGAGCCAGACAACAAGGCTCAATTTGTTGAGCTTCAATTTCAACAAAGGATGATTAAGATATGATTAAGTTAGTTACTATACATGAAACACTTAGAACTGAGCCTGGCATATACGTGGTGCTCAGTAAGTGTTTCCTATTACCATTGTCAATATACTTTTCTTCATCACAAAACCTGCCCTTTAGCAAGCTACTCACCATGCTACCATGGTTTTCCACCAACATCCATGGCTCATAAAGTCTATCAAACCTACTAGTCCCCAGGCTCCATTCTAATACCATGTTCTCCAAAATCATCCTGTGCTGGGTTCAGTCCTGTGAATGTATCCAGTCCCCTAAACTTTATCTATATCTCTCTGATAATGCACAGCACCATCTGTTTTGTATCATACTTTTGCACAATAATTGAGGATAGGGGCTAAATCTATCTTAAAGTCCACTCCCCATTGTAGCAGAAACTATTAGTGCTCATTGCATATTCAATATGCTTTATATTTTCCAGCTTCCTTTGTTTGACGTTGGGTCATATGACTAGTTTAGGTCAACAAACTATAAAAAGCAGGAGTGGCAGATGTCACTTAGGGGCTGAAGTTTGAAAACCAGTGTGCCTCATCCATCCTTCTCTTCCCCTCTTTGGAAACCTCAGAGATCACATGTATACAGAAAGTACATCTACAAGATGGCACTCTTCTATCAATATAGGTCCCGGAGCAGACAATTCCTGACAACCCTAGTTGGATATGTTACCTGAGCAAGAAATAAACCTATGTTGTGTTAAAGCTCTGAAATTTGGGGACTGTTGTTACTTCAGCATAGCCTAACTTATCCTGACTATTATACCACCCCACCTTTTCAATACTTGATATAGGAAACTTAGCACATAGATATTTAATGTTCAAGTGTTGAATAAATAAGGTACAAAATTATTATTTTTTATAAACATGTCTAATAGTTTAATGTTGCTCAATCCAGCTTCAAACATTTTATTTTGACTCCTTATCTAGAATGCACACCCTTTGTGGGTTTTCTCAGTTGGCCAAAGGAGCTAACACAGCACTGGACACATGCTTCATAAGACCTGGTGATTAATGTAGGGTCAGCCTCAGTTCACCAAAATCCATTCCATCTGAGACCACGGTTTGGTAGTAACAGCTACAATAGGGACTGATTCCTCCAGAACTACTTCTGATTTTATACTCTGTTGGGGTACAGTAAGATGATGGCTAAGGTGTGCAATGGCTGTCCCAGCTCCAGAGAGCATTTTTCATCAATCAAGACAGAGGCCAGAAGAGATAAAAATTATTTGTCAGCATTTTTTAACCCATACCTCATTAGCCAAGGTTTTGTTAGGGCTTTTACTAAGTGGTTTATAATATAAACCTTCATTTTTTAAACATGAAAGTAAAATGAATATATTTCTGAAAAGTACTCCTTTATTTCCTCTTTTGCTCACTCTAAAGATTCTGATATGCACCAGATGGGCAGAGATCTGGCTGAGCCCCTGTAACAGTGCTGTTTTCTGCCATCTTCATCCCAGAAGGATGAACCAGGAATCACATTTCATTCTTCCTGCCCTCAAAGAACCTCTGCCTGTGGGGGATACCTGAAGAGCCAAGTTCAAGTCACAGATCCACCTAATGGGTAACTCATCCTCCTATGTCTCCGTTACCATCTGTGAAAAGGGGAGGCGAAGAGATTCTTCTCTCCTTTCTTCCCCCTTTTACTGCTGGCTTCTTCATGAAAGCCCCTATCCCGTAGAACATTTATACAAATGTGCTAGACAAATCTACCTTTTAGGGCTTTCATGTTTATATGCAGTACATGTTCTAGCTTCTGATGAGAATATGACACCCAGAAACCTAGGCATCATGCTCCCCTTCCTTGTCAACTCATCTGGGGAAAGCTCTCCACTCTGGGGTCATGCCATAAAACCAAGATGCCATAAACCCAAAGCCACCTCTTCACAAAACAAAAACAAATGAACAAACAAAAACTGAACTTCTTTAGAGG
Organism: Hipposideros armiger; assembly: GCF_001890085.2. NCBI lineage: Eukaryota > Metazoa > Chordata > Mammalia > Chiroptera > Hipposideridae > Hipposideros > Hipposideros armiger. The sequence goes on along the minus strand of NW_017731813.1, from coordinate 673,050 downwards.
GAGGGTAGTTCAAGAATGGACATCATCTGGTGTGAGATGAAATGACTAAACTGAGCTCCTTTCCAGGATGTCAGAACTTTATACAGAGCATCCAGGATTCAGGTCATTATCATCATCCTGACTTGGAAAGTCTACCAATTGTAGATTATGCCACCAGTCCCAGGCATCTCTCAGCTGCCCTCTTACTTGGTTTTATCCTGTGCCAGCTACTCTCAGAACCTCTAAATGCCAGTTTGTTCTGTGGGGCATTTCCCCTGAGTGGAAAGAACCACCTCAGAGATGCCAGGGCCACCAAAATGTCAGGCTGCTCCAAAACCCTAAATGAGCAAGTTCAGGGTGTTTCAGAGGAGAAAGGCTGGCTGAAGACGACCAAAAGAAACCTCAGCCAAGAGAAAAGGGCTCATCGGGTCACTGTTTAAAAGGCAAGAAGGAAGCACAGATCGTCTGTTGAACCAGGTGGGAGCCATGGCTGATAATTCAGAGGTAAGTGACCCTGAAACCTATGGTCTGGGAATTCACTAAGCAGATGGAGACAGAAGTGCAGTTGCTCCCCAGCCACATGCCCTTGTGCACAAGTGACATTGTTGGTTAAGTGTCTTACCAAGGCTCTAGCTCTTTGACCTAGCCTCCTGCTGCATGGAGACAGGTCAGAGCACACCTACCTTATACCTCCCCCAAAGCATGTTAAAGGCAGTGCAATGTCAGCCATAGAGGTCCCTACTTTGGGGGCATTTTATTCTCTGCTTGGCTTTTGAGATTTTTTTTCCATTCATTAGTCATTCAATACTGATTATGTGCCCAGCTTGGTGCTATGCTCTGGTGATTCTAAAATAAATAAGACGTGATTCCTGCACTCAAGAAGTTGAGTCTAGTCGGACATGCAGACAAGTAAACAAGTTTCTAGGAGAGAAACTTCACATGGCTTCTCACTGATTTTCTCTATGCACTGTCTTTTTTGGGCTTCCGGGAGGCCATATTCACTCGGTTTTACTCCTAAAGCAGTGGCTTCTCCACCTCAGACTCCTTTGCTGGCTTCCCCTGCTCCATATCTCTACCTTTCAGAAAGGCCCAGGGCGCCTTCTCTGGCCGTCTCTTCCCTGGGTGATATTCAACCCAGTGGCTTTCAGTCTCATTTATACACTGACAATTCCCAAACTTATATCTCCAGCCCCAGTTTCTCTCTGAGCTCTATTTCACACATAAAACCGCTCACTGGCATCTGTGCTTGGATGCCTAACAGCCATCTCAAGCTTACTTACTACTTACTTAGTGATTTTTCCTCTTCCCCAAGTCTTCTCCTACCTCCATTACTTCCTCAGTACGTGGCAGGATAGCCACCCAGTTGCTCAAATAGAAAACCCAAGGGTTATCTTTGCTTCTGCCCCTACTCTTATGTTCTTCATCCAGTCTATTAATAAATCCAGAATAAAATCCAGAATGTTCTGCTTCTCACTACCTCTTCTACTCTAACTGTCACAGTGGCTGTGGACCCTATGCCCAGAATATGCACATGTACAACATTTTCCATATAATTCATAGGTTTCATAAGAGGAGGAGCTTGTCAATAGATTCCAGATTAAGAACCCAGGTCATTGGCTGCTATTAATGAGTGTTTATATCTGTTTAACAGTTTTAGATGTTAAGCTACTTAGGGACAGGAATCCTACAAGTAGTTATCTCAATAGGGGACCTGGCACAGCACCTCCTACAGCTAATCCTTCAATTAAGTCTTTTTGAATTAAGTATTTTTATGGAGAGAAAAATTAACCATTTATCCAATAAATATTTATTGAACACATACCATGTGCAGTGCCCTGTGGTGGTTGTCATGGAGAACACAAAGATTTAGACAAAACATACAGAGAAAGTGAGTCAACACACAGTGAATGGCATGAATAGAAACGGGGAAGCCAGTTCTAGCTTCAGCGTCCAGCATTAGCAAAGAGGCAGAGGTTTGTTGACAAGTAAGGCAACCCAACCTGGCTAGAACAGAGGGATCAGATCGTGCAGGGGCTTGGTAGAGCCAGGGTTTGGAGGTGAAGAGCAGGGGAAACAACACTCAAGCATTGTACTTAAGTGTCAATAGCATACAAAGGTATTGACCTTTGTATGGCTGAATTGGCAGGAAGGATAACTTGGCACTATTCAAAAACCATTACATCATTGGAAGGTGCCTGGCAGCCTCCTTTATTGCCCCATTTTCATGTTGGAAGAAAGAGTCTGCGTTAGGTTAAACCACTTAGAGGGGACTGCAGCATTGGGGTACTGACAGAAGACACTGGGGTATTGGGGTACTAATGGGGAGCTTTGGAGTATTGGGGTACCTACAGTGGGCACTGGGGAATTGGGTAGTTACAGAAGGCACTGAGGCATTGGGGAACTTGAATGGGGACATTAGAGCATTGGGCTTCTTATGGAGAGCATAGACGTACTTATAGAGAGCACTGAGGCAACAGAATATTTACAGTTACTGGAGCATTGGTACCCTGACAGAGGGAACTGGGGATTTGAGGTGCTTAGTCAGGTACTGTATGTAAGGATTTTACAGGTATGTGTAATGGCCTTCTAGCATGACTGTAAGCTCTTTGAGGGTGGCTATAATAATAATAACAATCATTATTGCAGTAGCTAAGAGGTTTCAAAACATTTTGACATGTATTATCTTACTTAATCCTTAAAACCTCCCAGTGAAAGAGCTGTTATTCTATCTACATTTTGCAATGAGGAAATTCAGATGTAAAGAAAGGAAGAGAGAGGGAACTCAGGTTATTGAATATCTACCAAGTGCCAGGTATTGTCAAACATGTTTCATTTATTCTTTGCTGAAATACCACAAAATAATATGAACATTCCTGATTTACAGAAACTGAGGGTCAGAAGAGTTAAATAACTTGCTGATAAACATGAACTGATTGATATAACCAGCCTTTGAGGATGGGGCTGGCCCCCTTACCACTAGCAATCTAGCTAGACATCTCACAGATGTGTCATAAATACAACCTAAATCAGTGGATTAATGGATGGCAGGATAGATAGCGGGAAGACGTGGCTGTGGGGGTGGCCTCTCATTATGACACGGAACACAGAACCTTCCAGAATCACAGGAACTCAAGAAAAGGCCCTGCAGGAAAAAACTCTCAGAAATTTGAGAAATAATGAGTTCAAACTTATCACTCCTTTTCATCTAGGGGTGCCTGAGTTGCCATGGATAAAGCTTACCTAGCATTTCCCTTTAGCCACTTTCAAAATCCTGCGAATCTGTCTCTCTTTAATAGGTCTTTACCCAGTGCCCGTAGTTTCAGCTCTCTGTTCTGACAATTGTGTAACAATTGTGGACTCTTGGTACCAAAGTCGAGGAAAGAGAAATGTCCCAAATGATGAAAGTAGACCATTTATAGCTCTCTTATCACCAGTCCTTTGAATGGCAGGCAAAGAAAGACGGCTGTTTCTGAAGCCAGAGAATCTAGAGGTAATATTTCTAAGGGAATGAATGGGTCTTGGGAAATTGAATTTACAACCAGATTTTTTTTTTTTGCATAGCAACTTTCATTTAAGACACTCAACTGAATATAATCTCTTCCTCCACCCATCCTCCTATTTCCTGGCATCTCTCTCCTCTACACCAATTTATCTAATAGATTCTGAGGATGAAATCAGTTCTGTGGGCCTACAAAGAGTTAGGGTGGAGATGGGATATGCAGCTAGAGAGACTTGAGGAGTGGGATCAATGTCTTATAATATCATGCCTCCATAGCACCTGGTACAAGTCTTATTCATGAGAGTTGCTCAATAAATAATCACTGAATTTTATTAAAATGGAGTGAACCAAAGTGGTTCTATGAATAATGCTCAGAAAAGGGTACAGTATGATTCTTTGGTTATAGACTTTGTCATTTGTAGGGGGAGGATTCTTGTGCTTCTGGATTAAGAAGATGGAATGAAGAGGTGAGAAGGCCTCTTTATCACAGGGTCAAATTCCTAAGCTCAATAAGGTTGCCAGGTGTCCATTCTTAGTCAGTAGAAACAGTTACCAAAGCCACTCCAAGTTGTCCTACTTCGGATTTAAGTTGCTATTTGATCCAGCATGATGATTTTATTTTCTACAAGAATCCCACAAACATGGTCAGCTTGGTCCTGAATTATTAAAGCAACTGGAGACTCATTTCCTATCCTTCAGAGGTAGGACCCTGGTGGGGGATTGGGAGGAATATTGCCAGGACTAAGCACACAAGCCAACACAATTACCTGCCATCTGTTATATGGACTTAAGATGGTTATTTAGTGATCAGAACAGACCCCATGGTTCCTGGCCTGGGATCTTCATGGAAACTGCTTTGTGTTCTGACATTGGTTCCTGTGACTCTCTGCATAAATTCATTGGTGTGTGAAACAGAGATGAAATGGTCATGCCTCTGTAGTTATGTTGACAACGCATTTCCAATACAGCCTGGACAGGAATCCAACGCTAGAAATCTTTTGATTTAATTAGGGTTTGCTGCATATTTGGTGGATCTGCTAGTAAGAAGGGCCACATGTAGGAACAAAGTCTGATTACTATGGTGTATGAGTCAGCTCCTTTCTCAAGCTCTGTGTTGATACATTTTGAAATCCCACTGTGATTTCAAAAGCAGAGTTGATCTCTTTTAGATGCATCAGAAAAATAACTTACCAGAAGAACACCATTGGAGACTTTTGCTGTCTTAGGAATTGGTACTTAAAATTCACACTAATACAAATAACACAGACATGGAGTTTCAATAAGGTAGACACTCTGTGACATATTTTGGCTGTTGGTTTCTACAGAAATAGTCAATTCTCAAATATGCACTCAAATAATGGACTAATGGTGCAGGAATCTAAATGGATGCCAATAAAAAGATACTCCTCTTTCTGTCCATTTATCCACTCATTCTTTCAATAAGCATTTATTGAGCATCTACTAAGGTACCAGGTAGTGTCCTGGAGATTTAAAGTTGACTGAGACATGGTACTTGCCCTTTAGGAACTCACAGTGTAGTAGGGGAAATGGAAAAAGAAAATAATATGATAAGTACTATATATAATAAAGGTAAACAGATTTGCTCTGAGGTCATGGAGGAGGAATGCTTGTATCTTCTGCCTTGGTGAAGCCTCACTAAAACCAATCCAGCTGAAGTAAGTCCCTTGCATAAGCTGGGCAGCAGCCAGGCCACTTTCCTGCAGCCCTGATCCATGGAGCAAGCAAACAAAGAAACCTGAAGAAACCAAAGAATCCTGAGAGCAGTCAATTGGTTGCCCTAGAAAGCAGAGCCTGAGGCAAGTATGGAAATCTGCATTGTGGAGCCAAAGGAAGTCCAAAAAAGATAAGAAGAATAAGAAGCGGTGGGTTAATTCTGGAGAATGTAGTTGGAACCAGCTACTTTCAAGATTGGCCTTACATGCTCCCCACAACATAGGCGATGAGTGTGAGGGAGTTTCAGGAACAGGAATTGGAAAGACCAGAGTGACTAATTCTATATGCAGAGGTCGGGGGAAACTCTAGAGAGGAGTTATGTGTGCTGGTTTTGAAGAATCAGTAAGAGTTTGCCACAAGAAATTCATTAGTTAGACAACTGAGAGTTGACGGTTATACAGTACACAGTTGTGAATGCAGGATGAAATACATGTTTGGCTTCTCTCTTCTTGAAGTTTGAAGTTTTTTTCCTATGGCATTCAAGGCCACCCATCATTAGAAAATTAATATTTAAATCCCAATGCATCCCTTTCACATACCTAGCATCTTCCAGTAACAGTGGGCCACTCTTTGTCCCCAAACAACTTCAGGCTCTATTGTCCCCTCAGCCTGAAAACCCCTGCCTTCCCCTTTTCCTGTAGAAATTGTACACATCTTTCACTACGTAACACAAATACTGCCCCATCTAGAAAGACTTCCCTCACCTCCACCAATGGCGTAGGGAAAATGAACCATTTTTCATTCTGGGCTTCCCAAAATTTACTTCCTGTACTTCCGCTGGCCATCCATTCTGTTCTGTTTTGGATTAAACATAGTGATTCATATGTCTTTTTGCCATTGATGAACAGAAAACAGTAAGTAACTGGTAAGCGTCTTGAGGATAGGGCAGATTTTTTTGTTTTTGTTTTTGTTTTAAAGATTTTTATTGGGGAATTGGGGGCATGGGAACAGTGCTGGGGAATTGCGGGAAGGGGAACAGACAAGTTGCNTCTTGCCACTTTCTGAAGCAGTTTTGGAAGTCCTCTTTCGTGTCTTTAGTTGTGCTGTCATGACTGCCTCTAGTCCTGAATTGATTCAAAATGTTTACCTTTTTGACTTTGGGGAAGAGACAGAAGTTGCACAGTGCCAGATCAGGTGAATAAGGTGGATGAGGACACACCGTAATGTTTTTGACAGAAATTGCCACACCAGAAGCGATGTGCGACATGGAACCTTTCCGTGGTGATCAGAAAATATGGTGAATGCTGCTGCTGAGTGTCATCCAACAGAAAGGCACTTAACTTCAATATGGGAAGCGGCGCGTCGAAACTTAGTAACAGTGTGTGACAAGTTTCAACCTGTTCAGTGCAGTCGGGTGTGAGCTATGGTTGAGAGAAAATGTGTTTTATTTTTATTTTTTTAAAGAAATTCATTTTTAAAAAATCTTTTTATTGGGTAACAGTGAGTTTTTTCCAGGACCCATCAGCTTCAAGTCAAGTCATTGCCCTTTAATCTAGTTGTGGAGGGCACAGCTCAGCTCCAAGTCCAGTCGCCATTTTCACTTTTGTTGAGGGGGGCACAGCCCACCATCCCATGCAGGATTCGAACCAGCAACCTTGTTGCCGCGCTCTAACCAGCTGAGCCATCTGGCCGCCCTGAGAATGAGTGTTTTAAAGTGAACCATCCTCCATCATGACAGTGCTATATGTCACACATGCTTCTGGTATATTGCAGTTTCTGTCAAATAAAAACATTATGGTGTGTCCTCATCCACCTTATTCACCAGATCTGGCACCGTGAGACTTCTGGCTCTTCCCCAAAGTCAAAATGATTCAGGACATGGAGGCAGCCACAATAGCACAGCTAAAGACACTCACGAAAGAGGACTTCCAGAACTGTTTCAGAAAGTGGCAAGAACAATGGGATAAGTGTGTTTGAAGCAAGAAGAAGTATTTTGAGAAGAGTTAATGGCAATGTGTCTTTTACTATAATAAATTTTTTAAAATTTAAACATTCACCGTATTGTTTGATCACACCTCATATATTTGTACAACACGTTCCAGTTTGAAAGCACTTGCATATCTATTCTTTCAGACCTCCCAATACCCTGAAGTATGAGCTTTAGCATTATTTCATTTTATGGACATGAAAACTAAGGCACTGGAGAGATTAGGCAAATTGTCTCAGTGGTCACATAGCCAGATTTGCAGAACCAGATACATCAGCTCAGCCCATGTTCTCACCCATGTCTGCCTCAGAGTTGGACTTATCCAACCTGGCCTTCTCCCTAAGCTGAGTTGTTTGGTTTTCTAACTTTTAATTCATTTCACATTTATCTACCAAAGACTCTGTGTGGCAAAGATCACTAGTTGCCTGGCTAGTATCTATTCTCCCCTTCGTCCTTCCAACAAAAGCCCTCTGTCACTAGAGGTGGCAATGAGCCCGGTCAAATGAACTACATTTCCCAGACTCCTTGAGAAAGAGGTAGCCAATGAAACATATTGGGTCTTCGGAAAAGTCATGACATATTTTGTCTATGTTTTTCAAAGGTCATTTATTTACATAAAGAACAATGATCAATCAATAATATANCAAAGTTCTATTGTTACAGCCTCCCCTGAATTTCTCCTGTTGGCCCCCTCTCTGGCACCAGTGTCACTGGCCCTCATATGTGGGATCCGAACCGGGGCCCTCTGGCATCCCAAGCCAGTTCTTAACCATCGTGCCACTCGGCCGGCCCGGAGCAGTTTTTTTTTTGCCTTGTTTTTTTATTTTGAAATTTTTTCATCTACAGAAAAATTGAATTACTAGTCAATGAACACCCAAAGCACTCCATTATTGATCCACCACTTACTAACATTATGGCAAATTTGCTTTTTTTCCCCCCTGAATCATTTGAAGGTAAGTTGCAAGCATCATGACACTCATCCCTAAATACATCAGCGTGCCGCTAACGATAAGGACTTTCTCCTATAAAACCACAATACCATTATCCCATCTAAAAAATTATCAATAAACCCATTATGCAGTCTACATTCAGTTTTTCCTAATGATCTAAAAAATGTCTTTTACAACTTTTTCCCCCTTTGATCTAGGATCCTGTCAAGGTTCACACATTGCACGTAGTTATAATGCTTCTTCTAATCTGGAAGTCTCTTTTAATCTGGAAGATTTGCTTCTGGGTCTGAGAATTTCTTACTCATTCTTTTAAAACATAGTAGGTACTTAATAAATTGCTCAATAATGGATGAAATGGGTGGATGGATGAACAAAGGAACCCCAGGGATGCAAGATCCCTGGGCAGTTTCTCCAAGAAAAGACAGAATTCTACCTGAGGGACTTATTTAGCAAGTGTCCTTTGTGAAATCACCAGGCACTGAGTAGGGGACCAAGTCATTGTCTTTCAGTGACTCCTCATCTCCAGAGTACCACTTTAGTAGTCACAAGCTAGCCCTTAGGCCACCAGGGAAATGGCTCAAGAGTGACTTCGGGAGAGAAGAAAATCTGGCAGCTCACCTCTGACTGAAGATGGGAAGGTCTCGTGAATCAGGGGCTCATTGTCTTGTGGAATATTAGAGTTAGAAGAGACCTCAGCGATCATGTCCATCTCTCTGGTTTTTCAGGGGAGAAAACTCAGACCCAGAGATGTGTAAGGGCTCCTTCAAGGTCACACAGGGAAAATTTGCCCCTGACTCCCTATCCAGCTTCCTTTCAATTTTACCTGGTCACCACAACAATATCTGGGCTCTTTGTCTCTCTTGTCTCCAATGACTCACTCGACCTTCAAGCATCAAAGATCTCAAAGTATTCTAGACAAACCTATGCTCAGAAACTCCATCTCACAGGGATGGCCCAGCGACTGTACCATGCCCAGGCAGGTGGAGTTACGTCAGAGGGTGCCAGTGGAGAAAGACACCTTGAGCAGTCACACAGCAAAGCACAGTGGGAGTAATGCCCTCGATCTCACCAAGCTGAGAGGTAGATACATCCCTTTTCACTTGGCTTCTGCCATGTACTTTATCCTCAACATGTCACTGAACTTTTCTAGGACTCACTTGCCTTATACATAAAAACAAATCATTTCAGAGCAGTTATCACCCAGATAGCCATTTGCAGGTGTGAATCCCTTTTGGAAATACAAGTGAAAAATAGGAGAAATCAGAGTGAGGGGTGATACTCAGATTCCTAACTGTCTGAAAATAAGAATTTATTTAGAACAAAAAGCTGAAAATTCCTCAGGAACCATTATTATTTTCAAATGTCTTATGGGTAACATCAACAGAGTTTTGTAGTTGAAGAGTTTCATTAAACAAAGAAAAGTGACTGGGTAGAAAAGGTGACTGGCTCAGTCATTAATGGTTTGAAGACTGAGGAAAAGTCTCAATTATCACTGAGGAGCCAGAGGTTGTTATACAGGAATTTCAGGCTTGGACTTGAACTTGTGTGACCTTGGCTAAACCCCTTAACTCTTAGGAAACTCATCTGTAACACAAGGGAAGCTGGGATAGAATTGTAGTGATTTTCTTCTTCTTCTTCCAGATGCACATGACAATCATTTGATGGGGGCAGCAGTGTTTTAAAATGATGATGACAATACCCCACCCATTTTTTTCTGATTTCAACAGTGGGTTCTATGTGATTCTTAAATAGTCAGGATTGAGAACCCCTGGATTATAAGATGTCCAAAAGCTGATTCTCAGAATGA
>NW_017731813.1:655650-658874 GCF_001890085.2 Hipposideros armiger | reverse complement strand
CAGGAGAAAAAAAATGTGTCATGAAAATAAATAGTGAGTCTGCGCTTTACTGTTTTAAGGTGCCAACCTTCTAAGCTATTCTCGTCCTACCTAAACTCTCTTTTCCCCATTATACGAATAAATTCTATTGCCCCACTTCACTCCATGCATCTTGGTGTGTTTTTCTTCGCACAGAGGAATAACCTTTGTTCAAAGCTCCACTCTCCTAAGCCGTGCTGAATTCTGCAAGATCACTCTCCACATACAAGATTAGCACCTCCTTTCCAGCTCCAAATAGACTACAATCCAAAAGCTGCTCTTTTAAATAGAGGTTTCTTTTATGCTTAAACTCCTAAATAAAAGAAACATCAATGCTACTGCTACTCTGCTCAGTTAAATCCGATTTTCAAGAAATGCTGCATGCTCAAAAATCTGGGTGTGAGCTGAAGTCTGGGCTCAGAGAACACATTTGGGATTCTACAAGTCATTCCCTATCTGGAGGGCCCTCTAGTGGCCAAAATAATACCTGATATAAACAAAGAACACCAAAGCAAGTGATTACAACAAAGGCAGGGGTGGACGCGAGCCTGCATGTAAAATGCTGCATGTAAGCCCCACATTTTGCCCCATAGGAGGTGTGTCTCATGCAAAGAATATCAAGACAGAATTTCTGCTCAGGGAAGGAAGATGTTATTTGCATTACAAAAGGACCCTTCACTTGATAAAAAGAGGAAGATTTGAACTCCATTAAATGATAAATCCCTTTAATTTCTTTAAGATTCCATTGAGTTGGCAAAAAAACAGATTGACATACAAATTTCCAGACTATATCTGTGGCATGAAACACTATATTTGTGCCTGCTCTGCACTATTTTACTCACCCTACCCCACACTGCCATCTCTGAAAACCTCATAAACACTCTGGCCATGAGACACAGGAGAAAGTGGAGGTCAGAACATATGGTGGGAAGATTTAAAGGCTCAGAGCAAGTTCAAGGTCCTGTGAGCCTAGAAGTGCCTTTCTGGAGCACTGTGAGAAAAACAGGCGGTTGCTCAGGTGCGTTTCCCTCTGGACTTGGGGGATACTGTTGGTGTTCTAGAAGATTTCACAAGAAGGTTTTCCAGAAGAGGCTTTGCCACATTTTAGCGTGTTATGTCGGACAAGCGTGCCTCAGTTTCTTCTGGTGTGAAATGAGGGGGTGATTACACAAACCAGATGTAAAGTTCTCTAGGACCTTAGGTTCCCAGTCACTGTAATGATCTTTGCTCCCTAGAAGCTCTGGGGAAGAAGCAAACGGGAGAGGGAAGGGAGGCTTCCCCCACAGAGCCCCTTCAGTCCTTCAGACCCTCACCACAGCACACACTCACCCCCAGCATATGTGCATGACCTAACTTACACACCCGCCCTCACCCCATTCCCCACTCAGCAAAGTCCTTATGCTCCGTGGCCAAGGTCAAATGACAATTCCACCCTGACGCCTTACCCAACTATCCCAAACATAAGGCCATTTCATCCCCTTTAGTTCCTGTAGCATTGCGCACCTGCCTCTGTCACAGCGCTTGGCGACGCTGGTGCTCTCTAGTCTGAGGATTGTGCACAGCCTTGTGCTTTCTTTGTCTTGAGTCCCCAGTGCTGAGCGTGGCGACTGCTGAGTGGTTGTGGGCCCTGATAACAGAGCCCCTGTCCTTCCATTCCCTTGGGAAGAGGGACAGTGGTTGAGGACAGCAGTCCCTGCCCTGGGCCTGCCCTGACCCAGGGCCATGGCATGCTACTGCAAACGCTGGGGGAAGCGGAATGCGATCCGTCCCCCCAGCATAGTACGCTGGTGATGGAGGGGACATCCTAGCCTCTTCAATGTCTCCCTCCCAATCAAGCATCTGCCACGAACTAGGTCCCACTTTGTGTCACAATGACCTACGTTCTCTCTGTGACCTTGCAGCAGCAACAGCAGCAAACATAGAGTAGCAAGAGTCTGTCTGGACACCGTGCTAGGGTTGGGCCCAGCGTCAGCTAGTTCTCTCTCAAACATGTGGAAAGAGGAGCCTAAAGCCACTCCCCCTCTTCTCCTCCCATTCCCTGCCCATCCTATACTAATCTGGCACTCACACACAGTGTGTATCCCCAACACCCTCTTGTTGAGGACACCAGTGGTTTCATCTGCAAAAACAGGGCCTGCCTCGTGGAGCTACAGGAAAGAAGGGAGGGGACACTCTCCTAGGTAATGTTCACAGTCATGGTATTTCATATGGGTTATCTAATATATATTTAATTATCTCATTTAATCCTCACAGCAACCCTATGACACAGGTGCTGAAGGATCCTTATTTATGGGCATGGAAACTGCAGTGCAAAAAATGGTTAAGAGACCCAGAATCACCAGCTCCCCAGCCAGGATTTGAAGTTAGGCTGTGATCCCAGAGCCCAGATCCTGACTACATGTGATTCTGCATGAAAAATGCACTGAAATTCTGCATGAAAGGCTACCTGGCACACAGATGTCCGTCACAGTTTCTCCCTCATTTGACAGGACTGAATATTCCCTCCTTGGATCTCTGGCACCTGAGTACTCCAGGTCTCCACCTACTCCTCTGACTTGTCCCAGGCTCTTTCACTTTGGGAGATTCTTGAAATATGAGAGTTATTAATACTTTGAGATCTTTTCTCATTCCTGACATCTGTCTCCAGGCTTTTATCTCTACCCATCTCTCTGACTAGCACCATTCTGGATATAAATTTCAAGCAAACGTTTCCAGCCCATCTGTTTTGGAGCTCCAGAAACTGCTTAAACCATCCTCCCACGTGTCCAATGTTCCTTTCTGAGCTCTAATTTTCTCCCACAGTACGTATCACCTTCAAGTATACCATGTCATTTTGTAATCTCCTGTATTTATTGTTTGTTTTGTCTCCCTCTGCTTGAATCTAAGTTCCCCAAAGACAGTATCTCTTGCACATGGAGAATGCATGGTACATAATACTCACTCAGTAATTGTTTGTTAAATGGAAGCAGCCAGCTGTCGACTAGCCACCTTTGCTTGGATGTGCCACTAGCCCTTTAAACTCAACATGTCCAAAAGAGAATTCACCAATTCTTCCATTCCCCGTTTTCTCCCTGTCTTTCCTGTCTTGGCTAGTGTATCAGCCAACCATGCGATTTTACAGGCTGGGAATGGTAGAATCATCCTGAACTTAACTCTCCCTCTCAGACTCCATCTCTTATAGGGGCAGCACTAGCTGTGTTGAGCTC
>NW_017731813.1:618666-651160 GCF_001890085.2 Hipposideros armiger | reverse complement strand
GAGGTCATATTGCAATTACCAATTTGTATTGTCTCATCCCTTCCCCTCTCCTTCATCCCCACCCCCTCCCAACTAGCAACCCTCAGTTCTTCCTCTGTGTCTCTGAGACTATCTCCATCCACTTCTCCCATCCATTCAGTAACTGATTGATTCTTCAAGAATGAGTTAACTCATCCTTTCATCCAGCCCATGTTGGGGAGGAAAAATTTATCCCCTACCCTTGTTGGTTCTTCTGGCTGGTCTAAGAATTAAAATGACAGGAGACAGATTAACCGGAGAAAATCAAATTTTATTTTATACATATGGGGGTTCCATAAGAACGTGAAGCCCAAAGAAGTGAACAAAACAGGCAGCCTTTATACTTTTTAGACAAAGAAAAAATAAATTTGTGAAGAACTGACAAGACAAAGAAATTTAGGCTTGGGTACAAATTAGTAGGGGAAAAAATAAGCTTGTTTGTTTGCACAGTCTTCTCAGCCCTGAATTCCCTGTCTCTGGTGATAAAAGATGTGTCTCTACCTCCTGGTGCAGGGAGAGCACCTTTCATATGGGAGGTTTATTTCCCCCTTTCAGGGAGGCAAAAGAGGGTCAGAATGTCCTTCTTGCACTGGCTATTTATTAAATAACTTCAATTCAAAATAATCAATATGCCAAAGTGGCATATTTGGGGGTGGCAAATTTCATTCCCCTACACCAACAAATTTTACTAAGCATCAAAGATTGTTCAAGAATCTGTGGAAATATAACAAATGTGTTTTCTGCTGCTTCACCTCCACCTGGCTCCAAATTGCACCCAGGATCCAGGGTGATTAATGACTGAGTTTTATTTCACAAAAGTCCACCTTTTTGGTGAGATCAGGAGTCTTCACTTTTGTGCTTTCCCCTCCAGGCATACAGCCTCCATGGAGAGGGTTAATTTAAGCTCCTGAAATTGAGAGCTCACATTTTGTGCAATTTCTCCCACTGGGTGACTATCAGAGCCACTTTTGGCCCATATATCTTTGTGTAAAGAAAAAACTCATTTGAGCTTGGAATACCTTTTAAGAAGAGTGAGCCTCCCAAAAGACTAACTCACTCAATCTGACCCTTACTCAGAAAGTTTGTTACATCTTGGCAATGTGTCCATTCACTCTAATCTGTTCAATGTATCATCAAATTTGTAGCAGTAAGGAATAGTAAAAGCCATGTAGTAATACATAACCAGTCATTCTTTTTCTCTCTGTCTCTCTCATTCTCAATGAGGATATAGGGAATTCACTTACATTTCTGGACTCATTCTTTCACCAGTGTTTTACTGTCTCCTCTAAGGTACAATTAGTCTGTCTTCTCCTTCCTCTCTACCTCTCCCTAGAAATTCTAAGGCCCTGAACACAGGAAACACTCAAAAAGCACATGTTAATTCCATACATGGGACCATCCACCAAGGGGCATATTGGGATTAACCTCTGGTTCAGACAGACTAGCCCAAAAACTGGCTTTATCTTCTAGATAAAATAGGATGGCTATATTTATTTCAAAGGATTTTTAACATTAAATGAAATGGTAGTGCCTGGTACATCATCGGTCCTCAATAAATGGAAGCTATTATTATCATTCATTCGTTTGTCCACCCAACAGCCTTTTCCAAAATAATCTTAAGTTCAGAGAAGAATAGTAAATGTGGGTAATAGAAAAGAAGGAGACAATATGGCCTTCAATTTTAGAGAACTTAGTTTTGCCACCCAAAATAGAAGTTAGGAAAATTTTACCAAGTAAAAAGGTAAAATGAATTTTCTGTCAAAGCATTCCGATAGCTATGAATCTCTGCAATCAGAAAATTAATTCTCTAATGAACCCTCCAGAATGATTTATTTCAGTAATAAATCATATTATGCCTTAGGCCACATGTATATGTGTCATTCCTCCACATAGCCTACCTGGGAGATTAAGAGAAGAGCCTTTTAAATAAAGAATGGCACGTGGCAAGAAGCTAGCCTAGACCCAAGTATGCATTTCTCACTCTCCATCCTGCTCTGGTTCCTGTTACAGAAGTTGACAAACACAAGCATTCAGGAAAGGACTCCATCATGGCTCTCCCATGGTCCCGTGGGGAATGGCACTACATTCACATCAACAGGCCATGTGGGTGTTAGGAGACAGCTGTTTGCACCAGTGTTTCCAGGGCTATCTAATAGATGAGGCAAGAGGAAGGAATCCCACCCACTGGGTTCAGAGCAAGAAGGAAAAAGCAACTTGTCAAGTTATGTTTTAGAGGCTCATTTTCAGTATGAATTAGTATAAATTGTGGAGTTCAGGATGAAGTGCTTAAGATAGATGTATCACCTGCACTCCATTATCTGTGCTAAAGGGAAGGGAGCTGGAAAGCCATGGAAAAAATTTAGAAGGTGGGTTGATTATTCAAAAACTTATTTTCTATGTGTGTTTTAGAAACAAAAAAAGATTACCTACTTTTCATAGATTTTGCTTAAGTTATTACAATCAGCTTTCATTTACCCGTATAAAAGAATAGTGTTGGGGGGCCAGCAGATTGGCTCAGTTGGTTAAGAGTTAGCTTAAAAGCGTGAGCTCTGAGCAACAGGGCTGCCGGTTCTATTCCCACATGGGCTAGTGAGCTACACTTGAGCTGAGCTGCCGCTGAGCTGCCAACAGGTGGCAGGATGGCTCAGCTGGTGAGAGCCCATGCTCCTAACAAGACTGCTTTTGATGGTGGGCTACACCCGCCAGTAACTAAGACTGAACTTGGCACCTTGAGCTGAGCTGCCACCCAGATGGCTCAGTGGATACAGCATGCACTCTTAACAACAAGGCTGCCGGTTCGACTCCCACATGGGATGGTGGCTATGCCTACCCGTAACTAAGATTGTAACACAGAACCTTGAGCTTAGAGGCCACAAGCTGCAGACAGGCAACCAGAGGGCGACTGGCGCCTTCCACAACTAAGATTGGAGAACAACAACTTGGCTGGTCCCCCTCCCCAATTCCCCAATTAAAAAAAAAAATAGTGGGAGGTTATAGAATAGTATTTGGGCACTAAAATTCTGCTAGTCATCCTTCCTTTCATTTGAAGAAGTCTATGTATAATACAACAATAGCCAAAGGAAACAGGAAACAAGGTATCGCATCATTAATAAAATCTGGGTAAGTAGCCAGTGACACATTCTTCTATCCGGAAGTACAGTTTCTCTTCAAAGGTGAACTGCTATGGCTTAGGCTCAAAATCCAATCGGAGTCCCTACCTCTCCCCAGTATAATCATGGGGTCCATTAGCACACGCTTGACTTCAGGCTCTTCGCACTGATTATCTCACTGATTAGGTGAGATCTTAGGCAAGTCACTTAACATCCTTTCCCTGTTTCTTCTTTTATAAAGTCATTTGTAACATCTAAGTGAGGTTTGAAATGGCCTCGCAACCCTGAAGTTTTATTCTAAGTTGCTCCAGGGGGTGAGAATCATATCTGTCTTATTCTACATTATTCTCCCAATGGCTAATACAGAACCTGATACAAAGGAAGTGCTAAGTACTTCTTGAATGAATATTGCTCTGGGATCCAGGAATCAGGCCCCGTATTGACTAAGGAGTTTTGAATCTTGCCAGCCTAGAGCCTGAGACTTGACATTAATCTTTAATTTCTTTAGGCACTGTCCCAATCCTCAGCATTCTCTCTTCTCCCTACTTGATACCTCTCTATTCTAGAGACTTGCAGACATGGATGAGAGATTCCAATAGCGTGCTCAGCAGCAATTCACATATAATCTACATTTTCTAGTTCTGGTACATCCATGTGAATGCAATTTAATATTTAGGGAAATTGTTTGGCCATTTAACACATTCCCTGTCCAGTTGAAATACACCAAGTGTTCATTACCCAACACTAAATACAGCCAAAGTTCCTACGGACTCCTTCTTCTCCCATCTCACACACACACACACACACACACACACACACACACACACACACACACACACACANACACGCAGGTCTTGAAGCATCTGCCAGGCGGGTGCCAGCTTTTGATCAGTACCATGTCGAGCCAGAGACCTGCAGAGAAACGGCCAGGCTCCCTGTAGTTGGCAGGCGGGAATCTTTCCGTAGCCTTAAGAGAGTTGCTTGAGAATTTGAGCACAGATTTAAAAGTGGGGTGAAGGTGGGGGTGGGGGAGACTGCATGACAGAGGCTGTCCCCTAATGCCAGGCTATACCATCTCAGCTAAGAGAAGCAAGATACCCTTTCTTGTCTCGTGATTAGAGCAAGATTTCCTGGGCTGATTTTGCTACTCTGCCCCAGGACTTAGAGTCTTTTAGCCTCAGCTGACACATCTGTAAAACCCTGAGACCACCAGAGAGGGTCCCTGGTTTCCTCAGTGTCAAGCACCAGGGTGTGGCAGCGACTAACTGCAGCAGGGCTGTCTACAAGACCCTTGAGGACTCTAGCAGTTCCCCTCGTCAGAAGCCTTCAGGTGGGCCTCCATCTTCTCACTGGGTCCCCCCAGGCCTTGAGCTGGTGTCCCTCGGAAACCCAGGCTGCAGCCTTAGTGTGGAGACTCAGGGTACTTGGCAAAGCTGTATGTTAAAATGGGGTGGCCCCTGCTGAGTACCCAGGCCAAGTGTAAGCAGAGGCCCAGCCACAGACAGATAGCAAGTGTTCTGTCTGACAATAGCAGCTACGTGACTTGAAGGACTCTTCTCTTAGAAAACCAAATGCCGACCAGTTTTGCTTATTTGCTCTAACCTTCAAAGAGCCCAGAGGTCCCTTCCTAATTCAACAAATAAATCCAGTTCCACTCTAGTAAGTTTCAGCCCACAAAGTTCTATTGTTACAGCCTCCCCTGAATTTCCCCTGTTGGCCCCCTCTCTGGCACCCCAGCTCCATGCCTGCTCACCCTTCTTTAGTTTTTGGGGGATAAATCAATATCCTTTTTTTTTAATT
This sequence comes from Hipposideros armiger, assembly GCF_001890085.2. Taxonomy (NCBI): domain Eukaryota; kingdom Metazoa; phylum Chordata; class Mammalia; order Chiroptera; family Hipposideridae; genus Hipposideros; species Hipposideros armiger. The sequence continues at coordinate 646,232 of NW_017731813.1, read as the reverse complement.
CTTTCGAAGGGTAAAGAATGTTGACACCCCCTGAAACATGCCTCTGATGTCTGGTTAGACTTCAGACGGCTGTATTTGAACGTGTGCTGACGCAATCGGGCGGATTGGGTTAAACCAAATATTACAATTGCAAGAACTCATCTGGAACTAATAATTTTGAGGCCACCGAAAGTAAAAGGGCCCTGCTTTGGGGCTGGCCAGCGGCAGAGGCCATCCCCGACCAATGCTGCCACCTGCCGTGGACTCAGGGAACAGGGCGCGCCTCCCTGGTCTTCCTGTTTTGTTCAGGGACGCACTGGCTCCCACGCAGACACCTTCCCCAGCCAGCCAGACTAGGGCTATTTTAAAAATCGAGTGCCTCTCCACCGTACTTGGTGTAAAGATAGCTAGTCTGGCTGCCCTGGCTTTTCTCTGGGAAAAAAAAAAAAAAAAGACAGCCTCCCAGTTATAGAGCCAGGGCTGGCTACAGTTGCAATTGGAGCTCCATTAAACATGTGTCCCTTGGATTAAACAGATCATGTGTCAGTGGCTCACTTAGGAGGAAGGCTCGTTTAAGTAAGAATTTTTATTTTGCGGGGGATGAAGGGAACGCACAACTCTGGGTTATGTCGGCACACTGCTGAACTGCAAGTCACATGCCAGATCCAGAAATGAAGAAAACATCTGTTTTCGCTTTAGACCAGCAAGGCTCTGTTGGTGGAGAGGGACGGGGGAGGGAAGGGACTGGTTTTGCTCACTATCGCCATCTGCTGAGCCTGGTGTGGAAACGCGTGCGTCCCAAGCACAATGCAGGTTGCCGCTCACCCCGGGAAGGGGAAGATCAACAGGTGGGGGTCTCTGCACCGGCGATCACTCTCTTGGGAGGACAGCTCTGATTTTTCCCTGGAGACTGTGCAATTTTGTATTGTCTCGGAGTGTTCATAACAAAGAGCTTTGTCCCTGGGGACTGCTCTGGGGCAGAGGAGGAGGAGAGAGAAGCAGCAAATGAATTCCCAGGTTGGGAAGGAAGGAGGTAAAGGGGGAGGGGAGTAACTCGTTGGTGGTTTGCAGACAGTAAAATTTGCTGTTCCTTCTGGCTGAAATCTATGAGAACAAAGGAACCGCACCGCCTCTCCAGGAAAACTCGCAGCTGCACTTTCCCCAGCAGCCCTTCTTTCCTGCTAAGGTGGCTTTTACTCAGCATGTCTGGGAATGTTCCAGTATTCACAGAGACCATTCTGGTCAGGCAGGGCTTGACCAACGCTTTAACGTGAAATCCAGCCTCCTATGAATGGGGCACTGGGGATGGATTCAGAATAGGAGCCATACTGACAGCCAAGCCACGGTGTTCTTTCAATATTCAGTAAATATTTACTGCCTGCCTGCTAGGTGCCCAGCACCCATTCAGCACAACCATTTGTTAAAAAACAATACAAGTATGTCCAAGGAAAATGTATGTTTAATGTCAAGTGAGTGTTCATGACAGTGACAGCTGTGAGTTCAGAGGTGGGGAGAGGATTCCAGACCATGATTTGACTTTTTTTGAGTGGGGGCAATTCTGAGAGGTCTGATTCTCTCACTTATCCCTTCTATAGCCTAATCTCCTAAATAACTGATTTTAGTCAACTTGCTTCAGCCTTGACCTCCATCCCTCCAGCCTTAAAGTTAAATCCTTCTCTACAGTTCTGGGGGAGCTCATTGCCAGAATGTATCACTGCTAGGTGACCATCCAAACTGCATCCTACTACCCACAATCACAATTGGGGTGGATCCTACACTTGACTCCCAGGCATTGTCCCTGGGCCGGAAGCAAAGTTCCAAGCTACAACCACATGAGCAGTGCTCCCAACAATACACAGGCAGTGAGGGATTCATCAAAAGGAAAAAGTACTTCGGTCAAATGAAAAGGTCCAGGCTTGCAGATCTCATTCAGCCCCTTTACTTCCCTTTAAACTCATCTGCTAAACACCCCCTCAGCTCTCTGCTGACCACTTTTGAGGTTCCCAGAAGAGGAAAGTCTGCTAATACAGTCTGAAGTCAGTCTATCTGCGCATTTTGCTCACCTAACATAAACTCCCAGATTCAAAGGGAAGCAGGTTCTCTATTGGGACCCAATCCTTCCCATTTCGTTTCACCCCCCGATAAATATAGAAAGAGCTGCCCTCTGAATGGGTCTGGGAACCTGACAGGATGAGTTAGAAAAGGATTCATTCCCACGTTACAGCTGGACAAATAATACAAGAACTAACTCAGTGCTCTCAGGTCTTGCCATACGAGCCATATTCCCAGTGGCCACATGTTTCCATAGGATCCAAGTGCTTACATTGTTAGGGCCCAAATTAATCCTCAAAGCTGCTGTAAGTCCATCCGTCCCTGCAGCTGCCCTGTTCTGGTATTGGAAAATTACTAGTTCAGGGGAACCATGCAAATCAATACAAGCAACGTCAGTTTTTGTTTCAGGCCTTAAAAGATTAGAACATGAGACTTTATTTTACTCTGGTTTGATATTGATCTGCCACTGAGAGTTTTGATGAGTTTTCTATGTTTTATAAACTGAGGAAACCTGGTCACTAACCCATATTTCTTTTCTGGACTCTTTCCTTGACACTTGTTCACATTTTTACCTAGTTTTGCAACAGGTTTGTGTTTTGATCCATTGGGGACTGGNCCATCTCACACACACACACACACACACACACACACACACACACACACACACAAACTGATCCTATCACCTTGCCTTTAGCAATCCTTAGACTACCCTCTTCTCTTCCCTTAGAGTTCACACACATCCTTCTCGGCTAGTCAGGTTACTTTCATACTAAACATGCTTAATGTGACAACCGTGTTTGCAACCCATCTTCTGCTTATGCATCTGTCTTACGCTCTTATGTCTACGTATGTTTTCTATTTATTTTGGTGGGATGCATTGATAGCTGTTCCTCCGATATTTCAAGCAGCAAAATACTCAATAGGGAAATCTAAGTGAGCCAGAGATAAATCCACTATGAGTTTCATTAGTGTGGAAGATGAGTCGAAGAACTTGACTGTGATGATAGGTAGAAATCAATGCAGCTGGTGGCATGGTAACACCCTCTGGTTCTACTTGTATTCAGAGTAGGTCTATATCAAAACTTCTTATAGGGACAAAGGGGAAGAAAATATCGCTCTGCTTCTGAGATTGGAATTCAGATTTGCTTTTGTGATCGGAACCAGGACCTAACAGAAGTAGCAGAGGTTTGGTAAACTTCCCCACAAGAACTTGGTTATATTCACAACAACAGAACTATAACCGGCTGCAATTGCTCATATAGAATAAAGTGATAAAAGAACACACAGCAAATGTTAACAGTGGTTATCTCTGGGATTGCTGGGAACTATTGTTTTCTTCTTGGTGCTTTCAATTTCCCAAAATTTCTGTAGTGGATACAAATTCCTTTTATAATCCAGAAACTAAGATGTTATTTAAAAAGATAAATTAATTCCAAATGCATACACCCAAATACAACTATCGAAAGGGTCACTTGGAGTGGCTGTGTGAAATAATTAGAAGCAGAGGCTCTGAAGCCAGGTTACTTAGGTTCAAATATCAGTACTGCCTTTTTTTTTTTTAATTGGGGAATTGGGAGATGGGAACAGCGCTGGGGAATTGGGGGAAGGGGAACAGACAAGTTGCTGTCATTTTTTTGTTCTTCAGTCTAGTTGTGGAGGACGTTGCTTCACTGGCCCAAGTTGGCACCATCATTGCGCTCTTCCCCGGCGAGGCAGATCAGTCGCTGGCTTCTGGACGGCCACTCACTGCGGCTGCTGGCCGCTCACGCTGGCTGCTGGCTACACACGGTAGCCCATAGCAACCCACTGCCACAGGGGCTGCAGCCTACACCATTGCCAGCGACTCACGGCAGCCCAGCTCCAGGTTGAGCTGTTGTTCAGCATCTTAGCTGTAGAGGGCAGCGTCACTGGCCCTCATATGTGGCATCCGAACCAGGGCCCTCTGGCGTCCCAAGCCAGTTCTTAACCATCGCGCCACTTAGCCGGCCCCTCAGTTTCTTTTGCTTGAACTTTGACAGCAGGGGTAGTAAACTTCTGCAATTTTTGTTAGAGAAGTGAAGGAATTCCCCTATTTTTTGCAGCTCTTTTGTTCATATGTTTGGCTACCAATTCCCCGCTCACTGTGGCTGCTGGCTGCTCACGCTGGCTGCTGGCTACACACGGTAGCCCATAGCAACCCACTGCCACAGGGGCTGCAGCCTACGCCATTGCCAGCGACTCACGGCAGCCCAGCTCCAGGTTGAGCTGTTGTTCAGCATCTTAGCTGTAGAGGGCAGTGTCACTGGCCCTCATATGTGGGATCCGAACCAGGGGCCTCTGGCGTCCCAAGCCAGCTCTTAACCAATGCACCACTCGGCCGGCTCAGTACTTCCTCTTATTAGCTGCTGTGACCCTGGGTAAATTTCTTGACCTTTCTGTGCTTCAGTTTCCTTATCTATAACCTAAAAATAATAATATCTTCCTTAATAAATTGTTATGAGGATTAATTGAGCTAATATATAAAAAACCCTCAGAACAATGCCTGGCATATAGCAATTACATATCTGCTATTATTAGTTATTGCCACAGTACTACCATTGCTCAAAATGTTTTTGGACCACCTTTTTGGAGCATTGTATTCAAGATCTTAAACATACTCCCTTGAATCATCTCAATATGGATAACATTTCCTGAAGATGTGCTAATTCTTGGGAACAGTCAAGCTGTTTGGTGTTTGAAATAAGGTATCCTTATGAAGTCAAGAGCTTGATGTAGTGCTGCTCATCTACTCTTTATGAAGAATTCCATAAAACACACATGCACATACACACCCAGACAGTTCAGCACCATCTAGGGGTTGGTTGATCACTGGGTAATGAATAGGCTCTGCCTCTGCTATAGAGAGATTAAAAAATAAGTTTTAATTATGAGACATTTACATTCCATTGATCTTGAAGGCTTTGCAGACTAGCGTACAGCCAAAGGAGAAACTTCATAAAAGCCTGATTTACCTTCAAATTCAAGCCTTTTTTTCCTTCAAGTTTACTGATGCCAAGTTTTAAGTATGAAATGTCATTGTTTTCACATAAATATTCTCAAATATTTCCAGTTGTCATTTTGACATTAAATAAGATTGCAATATATAATGGTAACATTAGCATTTTAACCTCATTGCTCTTCTGTAAATCGTTGCAGGCTTGAATTATGCTATACGTAATCTTAAAAAAACAAAAAACAAAAACTAATGAGGCACTAAAACCAGTTAGGAGTGGATGAAAAGAATGGCAGCCGCCTTCTTCTGCTGGGATACTAATGGTCTCGTGTTAGCCCAATTATCACCCTAATAGAACATGTTGCAATGGTGTGCCTCTTGGAGTACATAAATAAAGGTGAATAAAATGTGCGCTGAACCTTCTTTTCCCAAGATGCAAAGGATTTTGATAAAATCTAACTGGGTTGTCGCAAAACAAAAGAATCGCCATGTTCCTAATTACTGAATTCTTTACAAAATATTTTCCAGTTTAAAAAAAAGCCTTTACTGATCTAGCATCAGTAGGGAATATTGTGTTCCACATAAATGATTTTGCAAAGAAATTTAAGTATACGTAATGTCTCCAAATGTGAATTTTAATCTTTCTGGCGGAAATCCTTTTTAAAAATACAAATCCAAACCACAATGAGAGAGCATCTCACACACAGTGGCTATTATCAAAAAGTCAACAAATAACAAGTGTTGGCAAGGATGCGGAGAAGAGAACCCTTGTGCTTTGCTGATGGGACTGAAATTGGTGCAGCCACAATGGAACACAGTATGGAGGTTCCTCAAAAAACTAAAAATAGATCTACCATATGACCCAGCAATTCCACTTCTGGGTATTTATCCAAAGAAAATGAAGACCCGAATTTAAAAAGATGTATGCATAGCCCTGTGTTCATTGAAGCACTATTTATAATAGCCAAGATATGGAAGCAACCTAAGCATCCATCATTAGACTAAGCGATAGGGAAGATGTGGTTCATATATACAATGAAATATCACCCAGCCTTAAAAAGAATGAAATCTTGCCATTTGTGTCAACATGGATGGACCTAGAGGGTATTATGCTAAGTGACACAAGTCAGACAGAGAAACACAAATACCTACCTGACGGTTTCAATTATATATGGAATCTAAACAAACAAACAAACAAAACCAGACTCATAGAAACAGATCACACTGATGGTTGCCAGAGGGGAGGAGGGTGAGATGGGTGGGTGAAAAAGGCCAGGGGAATATAGTCAGTAATATTGTGATAAGTTTGCACGGTGACATATGATTACTACACTTAGCATAGTGATCACATTACAAGGTATATAAATGTTGAATCACTATATTGTATACCTGTAACTAATATATTATTCTATACCAATATTTTAATTTTTAAAAAATGTATTACCTGTGCACTTGAATTCACTAAACAGACAGTATTACTATTACAGACTTCTACTATTGTCCCAAAGGGGCAAAGTAGCATGGTGAATAAGAACACAAACTTAAGAATGTAATAAATCTAGGTTTGAATCTTGACTGTGCCACTTACCCACATGTGAGATCTTAAAGAAGTTACTCACCCTGTCTTCAGATTAATTTTCCTCATTTTTAAAGTAAAGATTAATATCTAAATCATAAGGTCACTTTTATAATTACAAAAACGTTCAGGTTAGCACAGTGACTGGTGAAGAACAGGGGCTCAATAGAAAGGAATTATTATTCCAATTGAGTGGACTACTTAATGTGTAGGACTGTCACTACTGGGCCTATAGGGCCTATGCTAAGTGGCCCCAACCATTGCTTGTTGAGTTCCTTTATTTCTAAGAAAAGTTTTCTGATAGTTTAATATAAGGCTCTTAAATTTTTCTTATTGTCAGGGTATCTGCCTTTAGCAGTCTCTTTCCATTGTTAATTTGCTGTGGGCTGGGGAACCAGATACTTATAGCTGACAGATGTAGTCAGAATTTGGGGGATACACTGAAGTGTCCCCAAGGTTTCAAAACTTGTCCTCCCAGAGTTAAACTTTAAAATCAACACATAGTAGGGAGAATCACCTTACAGATACAATGGCTCTCAAGTAAGGAAGATTTTATTGTCATCCAGTCTGAATGCATTAACATTGTTTAATGTTAACATTAACATTCGGACTATAGAATGTTACAGTAAGGGGTGTGAGTGCTCAAACACAAAATACAGAAAAAGATGGTTCAGAGTGTCAGGTAATGGGCAGTGCCCAAGCCTCACCCAGGCGAAACTTTCAAGAAGGGACTTCAAGGATTAAGACCCCATTAGCAAGCTTTCCTAAATAAAAATGGATACAGGGAATTGTAACCTGAAGGTTTCAAATACTAAGCTCACATAGAGTCAATTATTCCTGTAGTGGAGTGTCAATCATTCATTTGTTCATTCAGTATTTATGGCACAACCACTATTCTCTCCTAGACCCCTCCCACTTCCTGTGTCCATGCTTACCAAGCAACCTTCTACTTGTGACTGGCTTCCTGGGTAGATCTCCCTATAGGGGGAGACTGTACTGGCCATGCTAACATTCCAAGTGACAGGACTATTTACTATGGTGAGTTAATACATGGGCATTACAATTTTGTTGCATAATCAGTCTCACGAGTGTGCTTAAGGTGCATTTGCCCACCAGAGATTAATTCACTATCATGTGTTGACAAAACAAATTATCTAAGCCTAGAAACCTAAGGGCTAGGCCACGAACAGGTACATTCACCCAGGTGGTAGGTATCCCCTTGGGATTTCTCTGGGTGCAAGGTACTGGGTTGAATGTGTTCTTTCTGACACTGAATAATGATAGGAGGCAGTGGGGCACGGTGATCGAGAACAGGATCTGGGGTCAGAAATACCTGGCACTGAAGGCTGGTTTTGTTATTTACTCTCTGGTTTCCCTTAAACGAGTTAGTTCACCACTCTGAGCCTCTTTTTCCTTATCTATGAAACAGGATGATAATACTTCAGTTTCATTTGGGCTCCATGTTTAAACAAGAGCAGCATACTAGAAGATCTGTTAAATCAAAAACACTTGCCTCCTCCCCCAGGTTCCACACTTTCCAATCCTGACTTATAGGTCCACTTGCCATTCATTTATGGATCACAGGCAAGTGCAGCATTTCTTCACCAAGCTTCACTGCCCATGGAAACCTCCTAAAAGTGCTCTTTGACACAAAGTTCATTGTACTGCTGTCCTTTTCTCTCTTAGATTTGAAAGTTGCCTTCAAATGCAGTTACAGCTTTAAGGGATCCACTTTACTCATTGCCCCTCCTGAATAATTGTTTATTTCGAAACAACCTCCTTGAAATCTCCCCACTGCTCAGCCAACACAAAGACATCGTGTTCTTCAAGGAGCCACCATCTGAGACCAGATTGTTAATAACAAAACTATTCCAGGTCTTAGCGTTCTCTCATCTATGAAATAAACATCCTTCTAAAACAGACAAATCAAATGGTGTTCAGAGACTATATTAATCATCTTTATTGCACTCAAAAAAACAACTCAAGACACGCGTAGAGAGTGGATTTTCAAATAGATGTTTTCTTGACCCAGTTATATTTTTATTCAGTGAAAAAGTTGACATTGAGACAAAAATTATCTTAAAATTGTGCAACAATATAGTAAAATCTTCAGCAGAATTCAGTGATTTGGAAACTTATCAAGGCAACTGAAATTATAAATACCTATTTTCACTTTGGAGAGAAACAAATATACAGTGTTTTACTTTACATAAGAGCAGAGTAGGCCTTTATTTTGCTGCAAATACTTTTCATTTTGCCTAAAAGTTTCTAATAATTCATAACAAGAGTCTTTAAATGAAAACAACATGGAATATCTGGGAATAATGTCCCAGTTCAGAATTCATACATATTCCATTTTAGCTATGACACATGAAACTAATACCATTCTTGGGTCATTTGGCTCTGATGATTTAATTCATAATATGGCTGCTCGGAATTAGTGGGCAGGAACATATATACAACCTGTCCTCCCTCAATCCATATCCAGTGGTGATACCCCTTCTGAAAACATGTTTATTGTTCACGTACCCAACAGTACATATCTCTTGCTATCTATTCCATATCTCAGTCTTGCATAGAAAGTAGTCTATATAAACTTAATGCACTGACTTTTATTACACAAAAATTGTACCTGAAAGGCAGCACACACTCCCGTTAAGAAAAATAACATAATTGGAATGTCAAGATACAATCCCAAATCAAGTAAAGATTCTGAATAGAGTTTTAGAGTGAATTCTGAAAATCAATATGGAGGTGGTATTCAATTTGCTTGCACCCCTGTATCCTTTTCTCTAAGGGACCTACCAATTCTCTGCCAGAGGAAGAGAAAAATCTTTTCAGGGATTCACCATGACCTCCTCAGCAGGAAAGTGATCAACCAAACCTGATGGATGGGGTTCCTGCCCTTAAGGAAGTACTGGGAATATAACCTTACTAAATGGAGTGGCTGCTAGGTGGCTATTTGAAGGCAGGATTCTCCATGGAGAAGTGGGTGATTATCTATAAGGGCGTCACAACACCATCACTCCCCCCAGTTCCTCCCAAAATGACCACTGCTTTGAGAAGGGTGACATTCCTTCAATTATGGAAGTATAATTTAATCTAGTGGACCACACATGATGCGCAGGCGAGACCATGCAGCTGTGTGTCCCACATCTGTCCCACCCAACTACCCCTAGTGATACCACCAGAGATGGAACCCCAGGAACCCTTCTTCCCAAGTCAGAATTTTCAACCAGCTACTCAGAATCGTAACTCCCTCCCTAGTTTTCCAGGGTAGCCAGTAGTTAGTTACTGGCGCATCTCACCTGCCTGGGGAAAGACATGACTTCTCTCTGGAATCCTCTGCAGAACTCTACTCTCTGTCATGTTATCTGCATAAACTCATGTCTCATAAGGCTCAAGGGCATTCAATACATAAAGGGGCAAAATCAGCTTCCAGAGAGAATTTGTACTCAACCCTGCTGCCTGCCAAATTTTCGTGGTGCATTAGTGGTCCATCACGGTCATGGATGTGCACTTCCAATGCACATTCTAATGTGCCCTGGGAGAGAACAAAACTTTTTCCCTGTACAGTGTGAACTTTTGAGGTGGCATCGCCAATGAGGTACAACAGCCCCTTGTTCAACCAGGAGCTCCAAGTGGTCACAGTGAAGACAATTATACGGTCACTCTCAAAGGCTGCACACAGTTTTAATTTCCTATTGTCACTCCAACCTCTGGACTCTTGCAGACGGCATATATACATCAAAACTCCACAAAGCTATGCAGAGGGAAATAAGAGTGCGTGCTTCAAAAGTTCATAAAAAATATATGATTTACACATAGCTGCATCTATCTAGCTTAGTCTTCAGGAACTTAGCTCTTCTGTTTATATAAAATACTGTAGCCCTAAAGGGTTGCATTTTCTCAAACAGCACAGTGGCATTTTTCAAAGGAGAAGGGTGATGGCCAGTCTGTACAGTACTGTGTACTAACCCCTGGGAGGCACTGGGAACGAGAATTCGATGCTCAGAAATATCTTAAGTTGCCAACTGGAGGCACATGCTCTGTAAAAAGGCTTGCCGAAAGAATAACTCAAAATGAAGTCTCAGAGCCTTTTTTAGATCAGCTTTTACCAATGCCACCAAAAAGTTGGCAGAAAAATAAAAGAAGAAAATATACTTCCTAGTAGTTCAATGAAATGACTTGCCTCCCACCAGACTTAATCTTTCAGCTATTTAAGGAGCTTATTAAAGTGGAGGTGGTAGGGCTTAGAATTGTGAACGAAACTCCAAGGTAAGTTAAGATGAGATAAAGCCAAAGAAACGCCAGTCTTTAAAAAAAATTAACAAAGGAGAGAGATAGCAAAGAAGAGAAAATATGCTGGCAGGAGATTCATCATTACCACCACTTGTTAAAATAACATGGAGCCTTACTAAAAAAATATAAGTGGCTCTTTGTTTTCCAAACAATCCCTAGGTAGAAGGAAACTATATTATCGCCCAAGAATGACTCTTGTGGTTAAAAGAAAGCAAATACTTGTGAGACGACGGTATATTGCGTCTGAGAGGAGATGAGGTTTTTAGGGAGCTGGTAGATAAAGGACATATTCGCAAGCGTGACTCTGGACTCTCCCCAGAGCTCAGTGCTTCTCGGACGGAAGAAGTTCTGCAGTGAGGTCCATACAGTAGAAGTCGCGACAATGCTAGACATTGGTGCCTAAACATTAAATCGAAAGGGTGGGTGGGCATCAGTCTGCAATGGATTCCACATACCTGTCATGTAGCCAGGATTTGAATACAAGGGTGGCATTTAAAGGAAGAAGACAAAAAATCTCAGCTTATTTTACATAAACTCTAGTGTTGCTGCTACTGTGAACTGGATCAAAGGGTTTCAAATTCGTAGACCTTCTGTATCTCTGTAAGAGTGAAGAGCACTTTCTCTTTAAGTTGGGCAAGGGTATGGGCAAGGGAGGTGGAAGAAAAGAAAAATAGAGAAGGCACTGACCCAATTCAAAATGACTGCATATATCGGTATGGATTTTTAAGGACAATAAGTGGTCACCCCAACACAAATATAGAACTTTACATTCGAGATTCTTCAGTGATAAGTAAAAACAAAACAAAACAAAAATCAAAAATGCTTCTACATTTGCCAGTGTATCTATCACGGCACAGGTCTCTCCCATAACCAGAGTAATTTTTTGCAATGACAATGACACCAGTGTATAAAATAGCAGTGTTATCATTTTGTAGCTTTGAAAGCTACATCTTCTACAGAAGCATATATAGTAAGAGTCCATCAATTAATATGAGAGGAAGCTGTTGCTTGCAAGGCTTCCCAAGCTGCAGCTCTGTTTAACTAAAATGGAGCAATGACTCAACACGCTCTCCTGCCAAATACCATTATGTGACACACCAAGTTAATAAAAACAGATTATTTCCAGAATGGCAACAAACTGCTTCCGTTCCTCACCCCTCAGTCCTATGGACGAGGGGCTCGTAACATTTGTGGTGTCAGATGACCACTAAAACCTTGCCTTTTACAGTCCCAATAAATTAACAAAATAACATGAAAGAACCTTCCCCCATAATACACCCAAACACTTTCACATAAACTAAACCCAAACAAAATTTAAACTTTGAGCACACTTTCAAGGAGGAGGGATTCCACCCATCACTTTCTCTTGAAGTCTTTATTAAATACATTTCTGTGTCTTAGAAAAATAAAAAGAATGGCCAATTTATTGAACCAAAATTATCTCACAGACTTAAAAGCATGCCCAGCAAGCACAGCCCTGTAAGACTACATTAATATCAAATCAAAGCAATTTGGTGACTAAAATCAACCTGGTTTGAAGTTCACAGTTGATTACTACAAAGTTTATTCATTCCTTCCTTTCTTTTTTTTTTTGTTTTTGTTTTGTTTTTGGCCCATATAAAAATAACATATTGCAACTCAAAGTGCATCTTTTAAAATAAACCATCAACTATCTTTATCAAATAAAATATTTACACCATTTGGTTTCTAGTGAGGAAAGCTCTTTCAGGCTATCACCATAGGGACGTCATCTGAAAATCCAGTTATCATCGGGGCATCTTCGTCGTCCTCTCCTAAAGGCAAAACAGTCAGTCCTTAGTGAGTTCCAGTGCACTTCTGTCTGACCCCACCTCCCACCGCTGTGCGTCTCCCATCCCCCACCACCTCACAAGCCCCAGCTTCTCTCTGACACTCTTAGGTCACCTTCTCCCCATCAAGGAAGGGGTGGCCAAGCTTATTTTAACGCTAGCATGAATTTAATCAAATAAATAAAGTCAATCTTTTAGGAAGGAGACCCTTACTACCTACCCAAAAGTCTAATGGATAGTTTAAGATCCCCAATTTGAGTTATCCACATCCTATGTTAGCACAGCGGACTTCATCGTCTATTTTCTCCTTTGAACCCACACTACCCTAAGAAAAGGTTCTTAGGGGGGGTTTAAGCGTTTTGAGGACAGCTTCCCAGCCAAATAGTTGTCACCTCGTGGTACAATGCTTGCAACTAAGTGCCAATCCGAATTTAGTAATCACTGCATGGCACCATAATGGGTCAACTCCTTTTGCTACAATAATAGAAGCAAAGGACCCACTCCATTCATGCAAGGCAGTCCAAGAACTTATAAAAAAGCAAGACAGGAAACTGAGAGGAAAAGCAAACAGAGCTAATATCAAATGATCAGTGAACGGGAATACATAAATGTCTTTACAAACAAACAAACAAACAAACAAACAAAATTATAACTAGTTTACAGGAAAAAAAAAAAAAGTAAACTCACATTCAGCATTCTGAGTCTGGAAAAGCCTGAGATTGGGAAGGTCCCCAAACACACCTACTTTGTTACGTTAAGTGGTCTACTAGCTCGATGAGCATTTGGTCTTGTGAGCATGAAGGCATTTATAAAAGGGACATTTCCTTGTTTTCCCCATGCTACATGTTATCAATAAAAAAAAAAAAATGGTCAGTGAGGTTTCACTAACAATCAGAAAGAAACAGCAAGATGGAAAGGAGTTCTTTGGACAAAGGCCGACGGGGAAAGCATGACTTTTTTGTCTTGACTGGGATTTCCAGAGATATCAGACCTCCACATCTGTGAAGAATGAGGGACTGGAAATTCTAGAGAATCTGCTAACACAAAGCCTAGGGCCTGTCCTTCCTGTACAAGCAAGCTCCACGCAGTGCTTCCACAAAACTGCTCCCCACCTCGGGCCAGACCACACTACTGAAGAGACTACCGAATGGTCCTTTAATTTAGGAGCCAATTCAAAGCAAAGGGCTCCAACTGGTTTAACCCAAAGCAGTGAGACCGCTGGTTAATGCATAACTCCTCTAGAGTCAAAAGATGAGCTTAAAGTAGGTACTTCCTAATCAAGTCACTGGCTTTGTAGGGTCTGCCCGGGGAGAAAGAACCACATACCCAGATCGTCCCCTGAGGAGAAAATGGCCGAGCCCAGCCTGGAGCTGTAGTGGCTATTGGCGAAGGCAGTGAAGCTGCTCTGCAGCCTCCGATGCTTTGTGTACAGGACGGCAAACCCGGCCCCGAGGCTCAGCAGTATCAGGAACAAGATGGGCACCACCACGGCAGCAACATCAGTCGATCTGGCAGCCTGAAGCGCTGACGCATCCCCACCTGCCAAGGCAAGATGCCAACCGGTGAGCCTTCTGCGTGAGGGCAGGGGAAAGGATCAGGCAACTCCTGAATGCCCCAACCACCCAAAAAGCTAGGAATTTGCAACAGCCACCCAAACTGCCTGTCTGGCATGACATGTCCCAGCACGTGACACCTGAATGTTTCCCGACTGCTTGTCATGAGCTGATGGATCCTGGGCCTTGTGCATGCAAATACGGTAATTACATTAGACTCCTAATCACTGCCTTGTTGGTTATGTAGATAATCTCTTGGAAGGGAGACCTTTGTTGGGGTATCAAATTGATTTCATTTGCATTATTACTTAAGACCACTTGCTTGCTTTACATAAGAGGATGTGAAATCAGACCACTAATTAACAAGGTTGCAATTATTTCCCCCTACTTGGCACCAAAGTCCCTCTGAACTGCAATTACCTGAAGCTCCATTAAGTGACACAAATGAGATTCCTTTACTGCAATACTGACTTAACAGCTCATGAAGTTTTATGAGGTTGTTTTACTTAAATAGAAGAGAAAGAGAACCTTTCCATCTACATTTAACATTTTCTCAAAGCTCTTTGCAAAGCCATTTAAGTATTTATAACCTAACACTGATGTCCCCTTCCCATTGTCTTAAACAAAGTTTTATGACAATGCTTTAACAGGGCTTTAGGGCAAAGCCATCCCCTTCTTGGGTTAGGGCCAGGCTTTCTGAAAGGGTTAGACTTTTTTGTCAAAGGTCCTGAGGAAAGTCGGAGCCTGAAGCAGAGAAATGGAAATTGGGAATCAGTTTTAGCTAAGGAAGCAAAATGGACTTTCTAGGTCTCAGTGAGGAGCCATGTCCGGCTTGAGGCTATTCCCCGATGTTGGGCAAGATGGCAAGATGGGTGGGCCAGGCTTCTGCCTCATGAGAAATCCAGTAGTTACCCAGGAAATCTTTCCAACAGGGGACTCATAAAGACGGACCAGAAAGCCATTTCTTGCAAGCCTAATCTAACAATTCAATATGTGCATGTCTTTAATGTCTTTCATTATTAACTTAACAGACAAAAAAAAAAAAAACCCTCCAGCAAAATTTTATTTCATGTGTCTCAACCTAACCCCAACTGTGAAGTGGTAAATCAGGGACATGCTCTTGGCTAGAGCCGTTAAGAGGAAGCCAGCATGGTGGAGGTGACAGGAATGAGTGAGCTCCCGCCCGCCACCCCACGTCCAAGGGGACAGAGGGCGGCAAAGGCTAAGATGTAGACTGGGAGGTCTAAACGAGAGATCCTTTCTGTTTGACAATCTTATTTATTAATTATTTTTTTAAGGCAGCTGGCAGGTGTTTTGGGGAAAAACAATAGTTTTTCCCAAAGTCTAGTTCACAGTCACTGATTGATTTTACTTAAAAACGAGGCTCTATTTAGGAAACACTAGGGTCACAAGAGTTCTGTCGTTGCCTGTGGGACCATCTCAGAACCTCTAATATGCTGTGATAATCCACATGAATATGGTATGCAGGGTTTTCCTCTTCTAGGGTGGTACCAAGGAAAAGTATTCCACCAGAACACACCCTGGGATACATGACATGACGGAACATACACCAACTCTAATAAGATTTTGGCTTGAGCACTGGTTAGTTCTCAGCTGGGAGTAAATGAAACTAAAAAGACCCGTGGAAAAAACGTTGTTGAAATCCTGGCCAAGCCACTACAGTATAAGCAGAATTTCTGTGTAAATGGAAGGTGTCTTTCTTCAGCCATCAGCATGCCCCAAGAACGCTATCTATGAGTGTCCACAAGACAGAGATCCCCGGGCAAATTCAGGTTCTGAGCTGAGGCACACCAGCTAAACTGAAGGGGAAGGCTGTAAAATCAGTCACTCCATAGCAAGGAGATCATTTACTGACTTGGAGCAGCAGACGAAATATTAGCATACTGGAGGCTCTGAAAAATCATAAGAAAACAAACAACAAAATTCATTATAGCATTTCCCAAATAGATTCTCCTTCTTAAACAAAACCTGTTAACCTTCCCTTTCTTGGGCTTTACATTCACAAATGTGGTTACCTTGTTAACTCCTGCTCCTCACACCACACCTGGCTCAAGAAGTCTTTTGTAAATAAATCAGTGCCTGATTAATTTGACACATAAATGATTTTCTTTTGAACTGAAAGAATACTTTAAATGCATTTTTGAAAAACACATTTTCATCAAACCATGCTACGTCCTTGATGTATTTCCCCAGAAGTGAGGCAGCAATAGCAACTTACCGGATCCCAAATCGTCATACAGCAGGACAGCAGGCTCCCCACAAATCTGGCTGCCAAAAAGGCATCTTGCTTGGACAGTGAAAGTATAGTTATGACCCAATTTCAGGTTGGAAATTTTAAAGAAATTGTCAGTAGTATTCCCAAGGTAAGCTGTGATATTCATGGCACTATCCAGCATGTGTATCTCGTAGCCCTGGAAACAAACACACAAGACATTGCTCAGAAAGCTAAATAAGGACTCCTGACAGCTTCTATTACTGGTTCTAACTTTATGTGAACTCCTTAGTGCAGGTTGTTATAGATGTTAAAGCACTTTGGGTTTCTTACCAGATCTTTTTACATTATCACTGAGCTACTGGATTCAGAAAATGGGCATTTTCCCATCCCAAATGTCTCAAATAACTACCATGCCCCTTATGAGCTGCAGAGTGGAGTGAAAAGCAGAGCCCTAACAAAAGTCACTGTAACAAATATTTCAGTACACATTCAGAGTTCTGGTCAGCAGTCCACTTGTCCCAAGCACCACTAAATGCCACCAAGAATCTGTACAATTCAATAGTTTGCTGTAATGGGATTTGACTAATAAATCCAGGTTGCATTGGACTCCAGCAATGGGGTAAGAAAAAGGAACTTGCATCAGAAAAGACAGGACATTTGTCCATAGAACAATGCATGGGGACACCATTGTCAGCCCACAGCTCACTTCTTATTTCCTTGCTTTTTCTCTTTCCCACGCTGATAGTAGTCCCACACGAGCCTGGAATTGAAATAGGAAGTGCTTCAGCAGGCTCAGGCCTCCCTACTCTCATAGGGAGAGTATGAAATAAATACGCTTCCTACTTAGACTGGCTGAGGAACAGTCCTGGACTCTTGTGCTGGAAAAGTTACTCATGGGACAGTCCTGACCCAGCATGACCCAGCATGGCCGAGATCAGGACATACCAGGGGTCGGCAAACTTTTGAGACGAAAGAGCTGCCAAGGTTCGGCAAACTGCAGCTCGCCAGCCACATGCAGCAATTTGGGTATGTACATGTGGCTCTGAAGTAAAATTGAAAATGAAAATAAAACTATCATAGTTTCATTTATAATATTAATTTAAAGTTTCCTTATTTGTAAAGATATATTTATGGCTCTCGAATAATTTTTAAATTGTTGTGAGGGACAAGATTGGCTCTTCCAGGGGTCGGCAAACTTTTGAGATAGAACGTACCCAAAGAGCTGCATATGGCTCACGAGCCGCAGTTTGCCGACCCCTGGGATAGACTATTGGACTTCTCTGCTGATCTCCAAGTATTCCAGTGTCAAACCCCCACCAACACCCACCCCACCAGCATAAAAAAGACTTCATCGCTTATCCCTATCCATGTACTGAGCCCAACTGCACACTCAATCTCTTGGTCCCCATTCCATTGACCTGTCTATTCTTGGAACTCTAAGTCATCGGGAGGGAAGGACGTGTAATGCCTACGCCAGAACCCCGCACTGGGGTTGGACCACTGAACTGAACCCCAACATAAAGCTGGGCTCCTGCTACCCAGAAAGGATCCCCGATGACAACTGGCTGCCAAACAGGGTCTCCTAATACCACCTGCCTGAAATCTCATCTCTGCCTTCTTTATAAACTAGCATTATTTTCTATCTATTAATAATATATATTTGGTGTACAACATTTGCAAAATACATAAAGGCATACAGAAAAAAATTAAATGACACAAACATCAACCACCCATAATTTATTCCACCAGTCCTCTTCTGCTGGGCATTTAGGTTGTTTCCTCTTTCTTGCTATCATAACTAAAACTGTCCCAAAGAGCCTCATATATACATTCCTTATGCATATTGTTTACTTAGAGTAAAATCCTAAGAGAACTGCTGGGTCAAAAGGTGTGAGCCCTTTTAACGTTTTTGTGCATATTACCAAAGTGCTTTACAGAGGGCTGAACCAGTTCCCATTCTCAGAGTGTTAACTGCCCCAACTATTACTCATACTGGTAATACTCCTTCCCCAAAACTTTGCCAATTTAATGTGAAGGTGCCATATTTTTGTTATTGAGATCACCAGTGAAGTTGAACCTTCTTTTCAATTGCTTACTGCTGCTGGAATTTTTTTACTTTGTTACCCCGACCTTTTTCAAAATCACAATATCTGTTTTGAATTGCTTTGAAAGCTTTCTTTATATTTAAGCATATTAATCATTAACATGTCATAGTTTGTGCGTTGTAAGAATTTTCAAATTTTAATATAGCTTTGCTTTTGGTATTACACTCTGACTACTGAGAACCCTAGGACTCTGCTGACATTATACTTCGAGGTCACCAGAGTTGACTTATTGTGTCTCTGTTTAGTTCATGCTTTGCTGACAATGGGGCCAACTCAGTTCCATTCAAGAACCCACCCTTGGGTGACAAATCTAATCCCAGGTTTCATTGTTCTTGTGCTCCTAACACCTGTTGTGAATACAGTAACTCACTGCCAATAACTAAACAAAACAAGTGTTTTTCATATGTCAACAATCTTCAAGTACTTCCTGCTCCCTTGAATTTCACTGGAAAGAAGCTGATGAGATACCAGGTTGAGAGTGCAACTCAGGTCCCCAGTACTCAAGCCACAGCCCTGACCTCAGATTGTTTGGAAAAGATGGGGCCCTTGGTTACAATGCTGAGCCCCAGTCCAGTTTCAGGAAGCACAAGCAGGCCTCCAGCCCATTTCTCTGTCTTTCAGGGGAAGACAAGTTCAGGCCTGAAATGTGCTTAGTGCAAAGATTCTCATCTTTCATAGGCAGTATAAACGTTTCACTAATTAGCAATCCCACAGAAAATGGTCCTTTAATTCTCAAGTTCACTCCCTTGCCTCATTCTTTTTTTTTTTTTACTCTATGTCAGCATGCTGTCACCGAGCTCATCTCTAAAGCAGCATTTCAATTAGATTGAGAAGTCATTGAGAAGGAGGAAGGAACTCACCCTGCTTTCATTAAAATACTTCTCCTTCAAAGCTAGACTTTTCCAAAACAGAAGAACATGGTCATTTTCTGTTATGATTTTTAAGGCATCGGGTGCTGATAACGAAACTGGAAATTAAAGATGAAATAAAATGCAGTTAGTGGCCATCCATTTGAATCTCCGTTTTCTTGTCTGTCAAAGGGAGATTAAATAATGCTAACCTTGAAGGGCTAGGTTAAGGAAGAAATAAAACACAGGTAGTACTTAGTATAGAGCCTAGCACATGGTAGACACTCTTTTAACTGGCATGTCTTCTGTTATTATAATACCTTTAGCCAAGAAATTTGGACAGTATCTAATTTAGTGGCTCTTAGACCCAAGGATAGCCAAAAACAAATGGGGTTGGGGAAGGAAAGCATGAAATAGAATGGATTAGACCTGAATCTGCTCTGGTTCCAGCCTGCTTTTCTGCTTTCCTTAGACCTGTCCCCAGAGCCCGAGGGGCCTCAGAGCTCAGTGAGGGGCTGGGGAGTTCTCCTTCAAGTCAGAGTCCTGGAATGACCAGAGTACACTGCCATGCCAGCCTCTACTACTAATACTCCTGACATGACTGCTGTCTGAATAAATGAGCTTATCACCTTCTTCTTGAACTTGAGCCTGACTAGAGCCACTCCCGGCTGGCAGCAAGTCCTCCTTTAATCTACTGCCCAGTTTCTGGTCTCCCTCCATGTCTACATATCATATTGCCACAAGGAACCATTGTGACTTTAGTTCAGGTCCCCAGATGAAATGATTGACTTGAGTGGCAAATGCTCAGTTTTATTTCCTAACTCTCTTGGGTATTCCTCCTCTTCTTCCCTAGAAATGTCAAAACCAGTTAGCATAGAGGAGACCAAAAGAGATACAGAATATTGAAAATGACAGCCACTCCCCAGCCCACAGTGCCCTGGCTACCACACTGCAGCCACATAAAGAACTCCTGCACGGCTCTGCCCCTGAGTATGGATACTGAAGGACAGTGTTTGTCCATCCGGTGCAATTCCTGGGAGTATTCCCTGTCTAGAGGTGTCCTAACAGCCCGGTAGGCTCCTTGCTGTGCAAGAAAGCCTCTAATCTCTCTCCTGCTTACCTGTGGTAATTTTTATACTGGAATCTTTGCTCATGTTCCCCAGTTGGACAATGACATGGTATTTCCCTCCAGGTTCCAACTTGTTAAGGGTGTATTCCACGGTACTGTTGCGGGATTTGACTTTGTAGCTCCTGTCGCTCTTCCGTATTAGATCTTTAACTGCAATTGCATACAACTAGACAAGAAAAAGACATTTTAATGATAATCGAAAATGTGGCATGTTTGTCGTCCTTCTAGGTCAATGGTGGATGACATAAATGTATCAGTGGCCATGACCCATAGCAACAACATGTGAGCCCCCAAGTCTGACTCTGCTCTTTGGGAAGCCGCCTCTGGGTGGCTAGGCCCAAAATGATAACAAGTATTTACTCTCAGGATTGTGCATTGAATTATCAATTCATTCTAAATAAAAAACTCTAGAGAAAGCCATATTTATTGTGACATCAGCAAATAGATAGGAACAGGCAAGAAAAACCCAAATTCATCATTCAACTTCTGTTATCTCCACCACTGTAATAGTTTCAGGATGTTGTCAGAGGAGATAATGAATGAAAATGGTCAAAGAACAAAAAACTTTATTCTCTTTAAGTTGCTTCTTACAGTTATGGGGAAAAGGGGAAACAGAAGGGATGGGTAGTAAGTACAGGAAGCTCAATCATCAGGAAGAAGTTGAGAGTCAAGAAGAGTCTTAGCAAACAAGCATTAAACATCACCGAGCTGGGATGGGGGCAGGGCAGAGAGAATGGAGGTAAAAGCAGCCTGGGGCAGAAGGAAATGGGAATTTTTTGCTTTGTTTTTGTTTTTCTCTAAAATCAATGCCTCTTCTTTTAGATCAGGGGCCAGCAAACTTTTTTGCAAGGGTTCAGATAGTAAATATTTTAGGTTTTGAAGGCCAGATGGTGTCTACCACAAGAATTCAACTCTGCCATGTGTAGCATGAAAGCAGCCATAGATAATATATAAACAAATGGGTATAGCTTGGTTTTAAGAACATTGTATTTATAAATCCGGGGATGGCCTGGATTTGGCCTGCAGGCCTTTGTTTACCACTCCATTTTGGAAGGTCAGGGTAGAAAATTGAGGTGGCAGAGAAGAAAGGGGGACAAGCCAATAATCATAGCCGGGAATGGAGAAGTGACAACTAAGAAAAGGTACCTATAAGAACGCCATCTTTGGCCAGACAGAAATGGGGGACCTCATGCTGAGCTCCAATCACCGAGGCCTATGTGTGGGTCTTGCCCCAATACAGGGCCCACTTCCCACCCCCAAACCAGGATAACTGGCCCACTCACCAAGTCCTGGTCAGGAGAATCATAAGGGGATTCCCACTTGATGACAGCTGAGGTTTTGCCTGTGTGAACCGCATGCAGGTGACGGGGAGGGAGCCTGCTGTCCGGGATCATCCTCACTACCACATAGTCTGAGGACGGCCCTTGGTAAGGGACCACCACGCGGACCTGAAACAAACACCACGTGGGCTCATGCAGTCTTCACTAAATCTTTTTTTTTTTCAGCAAAATAGTGACACACGTTCACAATTAAAAATCAATCAGTACAAAAAGATATAAAATGTAAAACAATTCCCCACCTACACCAGATGGCTAATTCACTTTCCCAGAGGCACCACGGGTAAGTTTTTTGTACTTCCTTCCAGAAATGTCCTATGTGTGCGTGTGTATATAGAGATACATACTTACATATGCATGTGTGTATATGCAGCCTGTTTTCTTAAAAAATCTTTTACACAAATGAGAAAACATTACACATATTATCATGTGCTTCACTCCTTTCATTAATAATACAGCTTAGAAAACTTTCCATATCACTACATTAGAGTTGTTATATTTCTTTTGGATGGTTGTCCTGTATTCCATTGCAAGGATAAGCTATACTATTTTTAACCAGTCCTCTCCTGATAGACATTTGTTCCAAATCTTTTGCTATCACAAGCAATAGTATATTAAACATCTTTTTGCATGTATCATGGCAGACATATAAAAGTTATATAGGCTAAATTGCTAGAAGTAGAATTCGACAAAAACTTTTATCTACTCCTGTGACCCATCTGCCAAGTTCTTAGCCCTCCATAATGGAGCCACAGTTGGTATGGCGGTTCATTTTGTGTTTCAAGCAAGTACTTGTGTACTAGGAAGTACATGTATTAAGAGTAATGATACTTGTGTACTATAGGAAGATAGAGTAACTATCTTCCCATCACTTACATGAATCCTGGAATCCACATCTCCAGGGTCCCAGGTCCTGGGTCTTGGCTAGGGGCCCAGGAATTAAGATGTCCCTTATAAAAACAAACTCCTCTGGCCTCTCTGGTATGGGATACTTACCAGAAACAAATACTGCTCATCCCTACTGACAATGACTGTTTTGTTGTGGAGTGAAGTTGTCAAGCTCTTTGGGTTGCGATAGAGGTCAAGAAAGGATGTAGCATAGAAGATACCATAAACCTGGTAAAAGGAAAGAATAGAAAAGGGACATCAGCTCAGTGGCAATGACCTCACTCTCTTAAAATCCCTAATTTATGACACTGGGAACCACTTCAAAAGAGCTCAGAGAGAAGTCTTCATTCAACATTTATTTCATCAGCATTTATAGAGAAGGCACATTGGGCCAAGCACTGTATTCACACCTACAAAGGTAAATATGGTGTGATCTGTGTCCTCAAAGAGCTTGTTTTTGAGGAGAGATGGGCAGAGAAGGNAAAAAAACCCACGAAACGAACAACAAAAAAAACAACTAAAATACCCCAGTCTGTTATGGACAATGCAATCTTCTCTGAAGCTTATTTTCCTATCTCTAAAATGGAAATACCAAAATTACAAGCTTTTTATGACAAATGAAGCAGAAGTAAGGGGATATCATGCTTTCAAAAAATCTTCCCTGGGCAGTGAATTTCTCTCCAACTACTCACGACAATTGGCCTCATCCTGGCCATCCTGGCAATCTTGATGGCCATCACAGCGCCTCCAGTTGGGGATACACTTCTTTGGCTGGTGACACTCGAACTCAAACCGGTCACATCGCCCAAGCTGGGTGGGAGTGGAGGCAGTGGTGACATTTGCTAGAAAACAAATTTTGTTTTAATTCACTTTTTAGTACTAAGGGAGTTGGCTAGTGACAGCAACCAATTCAATGTGTTAGGAGATTGCGGTGTTTTAGGAATTACAACGAGGACCTAAAGACAAATATGAGCTCTAGATAAAGACAGCAGATTGAATAGACATAGGCATCTAATTTTGCTCTCCTAGGACCCCACTAAGAGACAAGAGCAACAAAATTATGGAAGCTGGAAAGCAGACAGACAGTGGTAGGTGACTAAAGAGACCACAGCAGGATGTATGCTATCCTATTGTCAAAGGAGAAAGAAAGCTAAGAAACCAGCAAGATCAACATCACAGAATTCTCAAAAAGCTCGAAAATGGTATCGCAACTGGGGGAAAAGAGGGAGAAAGTTACAATAAAGAAAATGATTGAAAGATGTATAAGCAGCACCTAGACTTCCTACCCCCGACCCCCACTAGCCCAGGAGACAATCAGCCTGCACATATCCCCTTGGAAGGCTAGAGGAATGTTATTTGGAGAGGGTTAAGAACAGGGTTGTTTTGCCCGCAACTAAAGACTGAACTCAGCACCTTGAGCTGAGGGGCCGCCCGGATGGGTCAGTGTATAGAGCATGCACTCTTAACAATGAGGCTGCTGGTTCGACTCCAGCATGGCTTGGTGGCTACGCCCACCCGCAACTAATTGAACACAGCACCTTGAGCTGAGCGGCGAGACTGGACTTGGAACTGAGCTAGCTGCGCCCTCCACAACTAAGATCAAAGGACAATAACTTGGCTGTTCCCCCTTCCCCAATTCCCCAACACTGTTCTTCTCCCCCAATTCCCCAATAAAATCTTAAAAAGAAAGAAAAAAAAGGAACAGGGCTGTTTAGACAGGCATAGTTGGGATCAAGAATGTGGTACCGAAAAAAGGGGATTAAAGGTACAGATTGCTGAACGAATAGAAAGACCCTTCTCCTCTTGCTCAGGAACCTTGGCAGTAAGACCTTCATTCTCCAGGCGGGAGATTGTAAAAATTTTCTCTAGAAAAACTGACCATCCTCAGAGACAAACCCTAAGATAACCCAGATCAAGAGTTTCCCAAACAGCACAACCATGAAACTCAAAGTTGACAAGCCTATCCACATGTGCAGAATTTCTTAGCAGTGTTTTAGCCCCCAGCCTTAAATACAAGTAAGCAACTGAGGATTATCTCAGGAAAACCTCAGACATGAAAGATAGAAATCAATGCAGACCCCTTCCACCTGCCAAAAAAGAAATGTGGAGGAAACAGAGACTTTGTAAGAAGAAAACTTCAAAAAAGTATCTTTAATGTCCTCAGAAAGTATATTTATCCATAAAAAAGGACAAGATGCCATAAAAAGAGAAACAGTATTAAAAATGTAAAAGCTCTTGGAGCCGGCCGAGTGGCTCAGTTGGTTAAGAGCTCGCTCAAGAGTCTGAGCTCTGAGCAACAGCAGTTCGAGTCCCGACCCGAGCTGAGCAGCCGCTGAGCTGCCAACAGGTGGCAGGATGGCTCAGCTAAAACAAAAAAAAAAAAATGTAAAAGCTCTTAAAATTAAAACCGTAAAAATTCAAATGGAAAACTCAGTAGACAAATGAAAGATAAAGTAAATATTCCAGAGTAGAAAAAATATATATAAAGAAATTAAAAAAGAAAAAGAAAAAAAGTAAGTGGGCCACATCAGAAGATCCAACATATGAATGACACAAGTTCCAGGATGAAAATGAAAACAGGGAAGAAAATATCATGAATGAAATAGTTTAAAAAAAAATCCTTTAAAACTAAAATACATAAATTACCAGAATAAAAAGCCTATCAGTGTTCACTACGTTGGACAGAAAAGGACCCACATCAAAGCACATCACTGTAAAATATCAAAACAATAGAGCCAAAGGGAAGATTCTATAAGCTTCCATAGAGTAAACACAGGTTACATACAAAAAAGATCAAAATCAAAATGGCTTTGGATTGCCCAAGAGCTGTTTAAAGACAGTAGAGCAATGCCTTCAAACTTTTGAAGGAAAATTGTTTACAAACTAGAATTCCAAACCCAGCCCAACTACCAATCAGGTCTAAAGAGAGAAGAAAGGCACTTTCAGACCAGGAAGACCTCACATGTATCTCCCATATACCCTTTCTCAGGAACTTTCTGGAAAATGTTCTCTATCAAAACATGAGATTAAAAAAGAGAAAAATCTGGCATACAGAAAACTGAAACTCCAACACAAAAGAGGTAAAGTGAGTCCTTAGGATGATGGAGAAGCAATAGCCCAGAAGATACCGGTGCCCCAGGCATAGAGGTCAACCAGCATGAACCAGAGCAGCAAAACTTAACAAACACATTGAGGCTTTCATCACTATGTCTTTGGCCACTGTATCATGATATTCACATGACAAAGCTACTCAAGGGTCTGCTCCACCACAAGAAGGGGGTAAACCAAGAAAAAACAAGTCACAACATCCAGGAAATAGGGAATCTAAGTCAGGAAAAAGGCAAGGAGAATTCCAAGGAGGGCAGTGAAGTCCCAGGGTCAGAGGCATGTAGCAGACCTAGAGAAGAATCAGCATAGAAAAGAGAGGCCCAGCTCTGACAAAGGGGATCACCAAAAGACACACTGGAGCTGAGGAATCACCTGATACGGTGACCTTGTGGAAAGTTATTCTGGAAGGCTACTGACCGGTGGAAAGCATTAGCAAATGGTACAAAATAACATGAACTAACAAACAAAAACACCAAGTATTAAACTTTTGGATAGTATGTGTATTCCACAGTTTTAACTGGATTTTCAAAGGGGCCTCTCCAACCCCAGAACCACTCTGCTAAAACAGGTACATGGAGAACAGTGGAAAAAATGAGGTTAGGAAGCTAGGTCAAGGCAAATCACAGCACTCATACTCAGACAATAAGAGAGCCATCAGAAGGTTCTAGTACTAGGGGAGGACATGATTGTGCATCAGTGTGTGGCTTCTTGGAAGATGAATTGAAAAGGGAATAGACACAAGGCAACGAAACCATGTAGAAGACTTTTACACTGAAGAAATAACATCCAAGAGCTAGAGATAGCACCAATCTAAATTTGTACCAATAATGTACATAAAAAAGAAATCACAAAAGCTGAATGGAATATCTAAATAGGAATCTGATCATTCATTGGATAAGTCAGAATTTGCTACAGTTTGTTAATGTCATAGTCAGAGTTTCAATAACCAAAATGAATTTTGAGAGGACAATCAAGTTACTAAATAGAGAGGTGGGCCTTGGGGGAAAAAGGCAGAGATAAAAGGTTTTGTTTTGGTTTTTTTTCCTTTTTATAACAAATAGTTTTAATTTGAGAAGCACTTATAGGATACCCGACCATTTGCCTACAAGGTGATAAAAAAAACGGTGAATGTTTAAATTTAAAAAAATTATTACAGTAAAGAACACATTGCCATTAATCCCCCTCAAAATAATACCCCTTGTTTCATACACACTTATTCCATTGCTCTTGCCACTTTCTGAAGCAGCTCTGAAAGTCCTCTTTCATGACTGTCTTTACTTCATCTTCCATCATGACAATGCTCTATGTCACACATTGCTTCTAGTATGGCAATTTCTGTCAGATAAAAACATGATGGTGTATCCTCACCCACACTATTCACCAGATCTAGCACCATGCTATTTCTGGCTCTTCCCCAAAGTCAAAATAACTATGAAAGGAAAACATTTTGAATCAGTTCAGGACATTGAGGCAGCCACGACAGCGTAACTAAGGATACTCACAAAAGAGGACTTCCAGAACTGCTTCAGAAAGTGGCAAGAACAATGGAATAAGTGTGTTTGAAGTGAGGGGGAGTATTTTGAGGGGTCTTAATGGCAATGTGTTTTCTACTGTAATAAACGTTTATTTATTTATTTATTTATTTATTTATTTATTTATTTATTTATTGTTTTT
>NW_017731813.1:610482-612426 GCF_001890085.2 Hipposideros armiger | reverse complement strand
CTTGGTTCCCACCCCATGCCAATATACATACAACATTCCATACAATAACTATGTCAATACTAAAAGAAATTACTAAGGAGACCACCGAACTATTGTAGTAACCTGAGAGTAGAGAATCTACAACACTGATTCTTAACAGATCCCTAGGGCCAGCCCTAAACATGCTGAAGCGGAGACATTAGCTGAGCATGTGCAGTATTTGCAAGTCTCACAGTGATGCATCAGAACTGGCCAGGGTTGAGAACCTCTGCTCTAGAACAAGAACAGATGATCCGGTTTTCTAGCTGAAGCATGGCATCCACTTCTGAAAAGCACACTTTGAGATACAGGTGGAGAAAGTAGATAATGATCACAAGACAACAACCAGCAGGATCAAGAGGAATGGATAAAAGATCCAGGGGTATTTTCCTAGAGATGAAAAGATACAGGCTTTGGGGTTGGGAATGGAATGCTATACTAATTATCCTCAACTGATGAGTTTTCATGGGAAAAAAGAATTAAGACTTCTTTGCATGTCTCTAGGGTGGAGGTACAGACTTCAGTTAAATATATATTTTTAAAGAGCTCTCTAATATAGTAATTCTCAATAGGAGAGGGGCAATATCAAAACTACTTTTGAGGATTTTTACAAACAATAATCCCCCAACTCCCAGAAAATTACTGTATGATAGAGCTTTTACATGCTAAGCTGAAATTGGTTTGCTTTGGAGAGGTGAGAAGGAGGGCTCAGTTACAGATAAAACTGCATTCGATCACTTAGAAAAGGTTTGAAAACCACTTGTGTAACAGTCTCAGAAGCCCAAGATGGAATTCATCCATCCTTCTACTCATCCATCCATCCATCCATCCATCCATGCATGCATTTAAGCAATGAACATTCATGGAGGTCCTACCATCAATCAGGTACTGTATAAGATGCTAAGAATATGGTGATGTATAAAAAGACAAAGGATCTACCCTCATAGAGCTTACCTTCTATTGAGAGAAATAGCAAACAAGTAAACAAACAAATATGCTATTTTGGGGAGTGATAAGAACTAAAAAAAAAAAAAAACATAAAGGGAGTGACAGTAAGAGAATGATGGGGGATGGTGGTACCATTTTTATAGGATAGTCTCTCTGCATAGGAAGGGACTCTCTGCACAGAAGGGGATTGTTTCGGAAAAATACTAAGATTCCCATCAGAGAAATACTCCTCATGGTAAGAATGTGGTAAAATATAATCAAGCAGCTAAGTAGTAAAGCTGGAGGATTTTTGAGGTTTCTTTATTAAACATGTCTCAATATTTTAAAAGTGGGAAACCATAGGTTTTACAATAGAAATTGGGAATAAAGTTGTCATTAATCTCTGAAAATTCTTAAACTGATTATTAAACAGAAATTAAAGGGCACTTAGAACAGACTGTAGTGGCCTTCAGGGGCCAGCTTCTCTAAGAAGAATCATGCCACACTAATCTCATTTCCTTTTTTTGATACGGTTATCAGATTAATGAATTAAAGAAAATTGTTGACAGAGAACATCTTGATTTTAAAACCCTTAACTAAGCAATATCCTTATGAATAAGTTAAATCTAAAACAGACTAAAGAGGTTTATTTAAAGAATACCAGTCAATGAATTAATCTCACCCAGGAGGAATGTCCTATTCCAGTTCCTTTGTGTTAATTATTTTCAATGTTTATCTTATTGTGTGGTTACTTGGCTCAGATAGTCCTACTATTATTTTGGTAAGTGTGGGGTCAATCTGACCTGTCATTTTAATATCCCAAGGGTACACTTTGTTTATTCTTTTAAGTGTAGAATTTTACACTAACCCCTATTTAATTTCTCTATTATTTTGGAGTATTCTACCATCTAAGAACTTTCAACATGAAAAGATCACAAATTTGTACAAAAAAAACCCATGAAACAAACAACAAAAAAAACAACTAAAATACCCCAGTCT
>NW_017731813.1:598161-601397 GCF_001890085.2 Hipposideros armiger | reverse complement strand
CCATTGCAAACACAACTCTTGGTAGAATAGTTCCAGGAGGATCAGTTGTAAGGCAAGAAAATATGTTTTAATCCTGTGGAAAGTCATCATTCCTAGTCTTGGGCTAGATAAGGAACAAAAACATCCATGAAATCCAGATTACTTTCATACTGAACAGTTCAAGGTAGTAATGCTCCTTGGAAAGAAAAGGAAAGAGTACAATTCCTCCCCCAAGAGACTGTCTAGCTCAGGGTCAGCAAACTGTGGCTCACAGCCACATGCGGCTCTTTGGGTACGTACATGTGGCTCTGAAGTAAAACTGAAAATGAAAATAAAACTATCATAGTTTCATCTATAAAATTTTTAAAGGATATTATTCACATAATGGTGATTATGTAAAAATATATTTATGGCTCTCGAGTAATTTTTAAATTGTTGTGAGGGACAGGATTGGCTCTTCCAGGGGTCAGCAAACTTTTGAGACGGAACGTACCCAAAGAGCTACATGTGGTTTGCGAGCCGCAGTTTGCTGACCCCTGGTCTAGCTGAAGGATTCCTGGAAAGCAAAAGTTAATTGAAGGACGAACCCCCAGTACCTCAAAATGTGACTGCATTTTGGCATAGTGTCTTTAAAAAAGTAATAAGTTAAAATGAGGTCATTAGGTTGGAGCGCTAACCCAATATGACTGATGTCCTTATAAGAAGAGGAAATTAGGACACAGACAGGCATGGGGAAGACCAAGTGAAGACACAGGAAAAAGACGGTCATCTACAAGGCCAGAAGACAGGCCTCAGAAAAAACCATCTTTGCCAACACCTTGACCTTGGATGTCTAGCCTCCAGAACTGTGAGGAAAAACATTTCTGCTGTTTAAGCCACCCAGTCTGTGGTCCTTTGTTATAGTGGCCTGAATAGACTGATGCAAGTACCTACTACATGCAGGGCAGTTTTAGGAGTGGGGCTACAGCAGTGCACAAGATGAAGGCTCTGCTCTCGTGACATGCACGTTCCGAAAGGGGAAGATGGGCAGGAAAACTAAGTCACAGTGTGCTAAGTGGTGATAAGTGCTGTGAAGAAACTGGAGCATGGCAGAGGGCCTGCAGAGTGAGCGATGGAGGCAACAATGGCCCGTTGGAAAAGGTGACACTGGAGCCAAGATCTTGGGTCTTTCTCCACCTTCCCTTTCTATGTATACTAGCAACTAACAAGCACCACTTCTGAAGCAACAAATGTAAGCATGCCTCAGAAAAGGCAAGAAGGGACACACAATCAAGGCCTGTAAACTAGATGAAAGTGTGTCCCCAGGGTGGCCCACCCCCGGCGGTTTCTTCCATGACTGCAAGTTACCTCCCCCGCCTGCCCCACTCACAGCATCCCGCAAACACTGCGTCCTCATCTGAGCCATCGCGGCACTGGATGATCCCGTCGCACACCATGGAGTGAAACAGGCACTGCTGGCGGTTCTTACACACGAAGTCCATGAAGCGTGTGCAGAGGGGCTCTGAAAAGGGTCCAGTGAGGAGAACAGGCCATGAGCACTGGGCGCCAGGGGGCCCTCACTAGCCCTGAGTGCACATGCCCGTTTACTGAGCACTTGTTTTTGCCACGCCCTGACCTAAAGCACTTGACATAAAAGGACATCATTAAACTGTCAAGACAATACTATGAGAGATTTTATTGGCCTATTTTCAAAATGAGAAAACAGGGATGGCAGCATTACGTATTTTGCCAAGAGCACACAGTTGATGAAGGTGGAGCCAAAACTGAAATCCAAAGCTGTCTGACATCAAGGCCCATGATCCTAATCACTATTAATATAATACTAACACTCATACAGGGGTTGGCACACTTCTATGAAGGACAGTGTCGTGGGCTGATCTGTAGCCCCCGCCCCCACCAATTCATAGTTGAAGCCGTAATACCCAATGTGACTGTATTTGGAGGTAGGGCCTTTAAAGAGGTAATTAGGGTTAAATGAGATAAATGAGATTAAAAAAAAAAAGGGATAAATGAAGGTTAAAATGAGCAGGGTGCAGCTCTGATCCAAGAGGACTCGTGTTCATACAAGAAACACCAGAGATGCAAGCAGAGAAAAGACCATGTAACAACATAGTGAGAAGATAGATTTGGCCTTGAACTGCAACATTAGCTTGGCTGTGTCTCCAGCCTGCCAGCCCAACCTGCAGATTTTGGACTTGCCAGCCGTCCTAATCACAGGAGTCAATTCCTTAAAATAAATGTCTCCATATATACATGCACATCCCATTGGTTCTGTTTCTCTGGAGACTTGAATACAACTAGAAAGCAATTCTAAAGGCTCTGCAGGTCACACAGTCTCCCTTACAACTACTCAACTCTGCCACTGGAGAATGAAAGCAGCCAGAGACACTACGCAAGCAAATGGGAGTGACTGTGCTCAAATAAAATGTCACTTAATAGAAGAAGTTATGGGCTGGATTTCTCCCACAGGCATGTTTGCCAACCTGTGCACTACTGCATTAGTTCCCAGCCTGGACTGCACGTTAGAATCACCTGGAGCACTCCTTAGAACGCCCAATGCCCCAGCCACACTCTATAGTCTAATTAACTCAGAATCTTGGAATGGGGGTGGGGTGAGACCTGGGCACCAGTAGCCTTTAAAGCTCCCAGGTAGTTCCAATGGATATACTCATGGATGAGCACCCCTGACCCAAGACATCCTTCCTTCCCCCCACCCCTCCTTCACCCAAACCAAAGCTCCCTGCCATGATCAAACTCTCAGAGTCCTGGTCAAGCAATCAGGGTCAACAAGGTTAGAAGCTAAACGCAAGCAGGTCCAGAGGAAATGGAAACATTGAGTCCAGTATGTGCTCTTCACTCACAACCCCCAGCTGCTTCCCTGGGGTGCGGCAGGGGGGCGGGGTACGACTCACCACAGTGCTGCTCATCGGAGCCATCCGAGCAATCCTGCAGACCATCGCAGTGTTTGCTGGATGGGATGCAGGTGCCGTTCGGGCAGCGGAATCCATTGCACTTCTTCTCTGAAATGCAATTCAATAATAGAGAAGAATGGCCAAGAGGAAACAGGCAGGCACTCACAGACATAGGTGGGGAGACGTATAAATTCGTACCACCCCTAAGGAGGGCAATTTGGCAATCACTATCACAATTACAAATGCATGCGTGTGTGTGTGTGTGTGTGTGTGTGTGTGTGTGTGTGTGTGTGTGTGTGTGTATTCCGTGACCCAGCAATGCCACTTGGAGAAATGTAATCTACC
>NW_017731813.1:559027-591921 GCF_001890085.2 Hipposideros armiger | reverse complement strand
AGCGGCTGCTCAGCTCGGGCTGGACTCGAACCGCTGTTGCTCAGAGCTCAAACTCTTGAGCGAGCTCTTAACCAACTGAGCCATTCGGCCGGCCCAACGTTTCTTTATTTAAACTTTCACCATATTTTGTGATCACACCTCATATTGTTCTGGTAGGCACAGGGGTGGATTCACATCATGATCGCAAAAGACAAGGTACACATAATCATTATGGGAAGAAAAGATTTATACACATGATATGATTAGGAAGCGATATATGGCAGATCACAGTTAAGAACCAAAAGGTAAGTTCAATGAGATTGGAAAAGAGATAAAAAAAGCTCCAAGCAAAGCTCCGTGGAGGAGTGGCTTGAGAGGGAGAATAATTCCCTCCGTGTTGGAAGCAGGAATCTCAAATTTCAGCAAACCTACGAATCATATAAGAAGTTCCTGGTCTCCACCTGGAAATTCTGATTCTGTTTTTTATAAACAGCCCAAGTGATTCTGTTACAGGTAGTCTGTGTACCATACTGAGAAATACTGACGACATAGTGAGATCTCTTTTAGCTGCAAAATCCATGCTTCTGTCTGCTGTGATAGACGGTGGGTTTTACAGAGAGGGAAGTAGAAGGACAAGGTCAAGGAAGGTAGTGGTTTTTGAAAAGGTAAAACCCTGATGAAGGAATACAGGCAGAGAACTATCCAGAGCAGATGAGGAGCCCAGCTTGGCAGATGTAAGAAGTAATGGTAGGCAAGGGGGGTTGTTCACACAGGGTCTTGAAAATAGGATTCAGGGGTGAGCATCTAGCTGTACAACAGAGGACAAACGGGAACAACTGATGATTTTAACAGGGAAGCAGTGGGATGAAAATAGCATTAAAGGAGGAAAATCAGATGGTTGACCTAGAAGTTAGTTTACTAAGAATTATAAAATGCATGGCAAACAACTGTCAATTTTCTTACTGTAGCTTGAGTTTTAAATAGAATCCTATTTATGAGAGAACACAGTATCCTTTACCTCTAGATTCATTTAAGGGCATGCAATAGATGGGGTCTCATAGTTTCACCCCAGCCCCTGGCAACACGGTTACTGCACAAACCTTCAGCTGCCTCTCCATGTTCAGCCAATAGATGGCAGTGCTTACCCTTCTTTTAGTAGGTGGATTGACAGCTAGCAAGCAGGAACACGGCTGGCTGTCTGGCTGTCTCGGGAGAGTTTAATACACACACAAACACTTCCCCCTAATTCCTATTGTAATTTCCTACGGAGAAGAAAGCAAAAGAGACCCAACTGCAGCCAGGGTGGAAAGCAGCGTGGCTACTCTTTCTTTGCAGGAAGATCAAAGGACATTTGCAGAAGATGAGATATCCTAGTTCCCAGTTCCCGTGGATCTCCCTGCTCTGGAAGTGAGAAGCAGCCTGGCCACAGAGAGGCCCACGGCCAGCACTTACCGGGAGATGGACAGGCTTCCTCATCAGAGCCATCTGCACAATCTCGGTACCCGTCACACACCCAGCTGTCCATCACGCAGGCCCCATTGCTGCAGCGGTAGTAATTAGGTGGACACGTAGAGGACCCAGGAGTCGGGGAGGGAAGAATATGTGAATCTGAGGAAAACACCAAGCAAGGAAACCCAAAGTGTTATAAGAAGCTTGATCTCAGACCAAAATGGGTCCCAAACCAAGTGTGTATGTTCCAGTTTTAGCTGCAGCAGCCCAGTGCCAAGCAGTTCCGAAGAGCAGCTCTAAAAATCATTTATAATGGGGTGTCGGAACAGACTATTTTTTTCCTTTTTTTTTTAGCAGATTCACCCTACCTATTGTATGTGATTTGGGCTAACAGTCAGATGAGTTTGCTTTTGCAGGGGCTCCTGCAGGCTGATGGAGGAAGGTGACTCAGAATGCACTGGGTATGTGGGGGAGGGATTCCTTCTAAGGCTAACCACTGTTCTGGTTAATTCAACCACAACTATCCCAAGGCCTGGTTCAGGGGTGAGAAAACCAAAAACGAAAGGTACGAGCATGCATTCCACATCAGTGCTTCTCAATTGTATCATGGCACACATGTCACCTAGAGATCTTGTTAAAATGCAGATTCTGACTCAGGCCTGGGATGGGGTCAGAGATTCTGCATTTCTAACAAGCGCCAAGGAAAGGCAGATGCTGCTGGTCTGCAGACCACACTTGCAGTAGCCAGGCTCTAGGGTTCTCACTGTGCCCTGCAAAATATGGAACGCATATTCCTAGAAACAGGAGAAACCAATCACACTGATTTTTCCAAATGGGAGGAGGATAGAAAAGAACTCAGGGAGTTCAC
Source organism: Hipposideros armiger (assembly GCF_001890085.2). Classification (NCBI taxonomy): domain Eukaryota; kingdom Metazoa; phylum Chordata; class Mammalia; order Chiroptera; family Hipposideridae; genus Hipposideros; species Hipposideros armiger. Next base: position 589,625 of record NW_017731813.1, on the reverse strand, counting down.
CCTCAAAAACTCGTTCCATAAGCCAGGCCCTAAAGTGTCTTGGTTGTGGGGCAGACCCCAGGACTGCTTACCTCCACAATCTTTCTCATCAGACCAGTCCCCACAGTCATTCTCCCCGTCACATTTCCATCTATTGGGGATGCAGCGGCTGTTCTCACACTGGAACTGGAAGTAGCGGGAGCAGTTTGGGGCTTCTGTAGGGTTTTCTGGGGAGATCAAACACACCATCAGTCATCTGCCCTGCACCAGTGGAAACAAAACACTGCACATATATACACACAGCCTCCTCAACACCCAAGTTCCAAGGCAGCCCGCATATCCCTACCACAGAAAGACAAGGCAGCTTCTTGGACCCAGTGAGTGACCAAAAATTCATCCACAAAGTCAACAAAAGCCCCCTTTTCCAAACCCCAACTCATGCTTCTCTGACCTACACTTTTATGTATCTTGCGAATGATAGACCTGAGTTTTTAATTTTGACACTTTACCAAAAACAAAACAAAACAAAAAAAACAACCTAACTACTGATAACACAATGGTGACAATGATGCTATTACATTGTGGTATCTATAACTTTTAGGGGAGGAGGGAGAAACACACTCCAAAATATCTACCATTTATTCCTCACCTACTATTTCCCCTGTACAGAATGTGAACTTCCTGACTGGGAAAAGAAAAGGAAATGGAAGAAACACGCCCTAACATCTACTAGGGGTCAGGTTGCCACTTTAAAACTCAATTCCTTACATGGAGATCAAGAATTGGCAGGAAGTACTGCTGAGGGAGAAGGCAAAGCCAGCGCTGGAGTATGCTGGTGAGTATCCCCTCCTTAACGACAGGGTCCACTGTAACTCAAAGAGTAGGGATGACAAGATGCAGCTCTAAGGTCTTCTTACCACAGCTGGCTTCATCAGAGTAGTCGCCACAGTCATCCATCCCGTCACACTTCCAAATCAAACTGATGCACACTCCATTCTGACATTGGAAACTGAACTCATCACAAACCTTGTGGAACTCGGGGTCTTGGGCTAGATAAGGAACAAAAACATCCATGAAATCCAGATTACTTTCATACTGAACAGTTCAAGGTAGTAATGCTCCTTGGAAAGAAAAGGNGACATAATAAGGGGAATAAATGTTCAACAACTTAGGCAGGACCGTAAAACTTAGCCACAATACTTCTGTACATACGAGGCACATATGATTATGTTCCTACAGTGCTCAGCATCCTTGGGAAACCCTCTGAAAATGCCCCATAAGGTCTTATACATGCCATAAAATAAACTGAACCACTTACATCCTTCTGGGGTCCTCAGAGTCACGAAATCATTGGTACTGTGCACCTTGCTCAGACACTGGGCCTGGACTTTCACCTGATAAGTGGTATCTGGCTTCAAGACTTTTAATATCATGTTTGTTTTATTGCTGTGGGTCTCCAGAGTCTTCCATATGCTCTCTCCAACCAGCCTGGCCAACAGAATAAAGACAGGGTCCTGTCAAATCAGCATGGGGTAGCTGAGATGTTGGACCCAGTTAATAAAAAGCCACTCCACGTACACCACGAGAGTTATGGGACATCCAGTGGCAATGACAGCATTTTCTCCCACAGCAAAAATGGGACCCACCTATAGTAGACATTATATACACAAGAAGCAGAAGGCATTTTCTTGGGCCGCATCCAGGTCAAAGTTACTTCCCCAGAGAAATCAGCTGTCCACTGAAGATTCTGTACTTTGTATACAGCTAACTCATCTAGAGAAATAAGGGAGAAAGAGGGAGAGAAAGTGATATCTTACAGATCCTTGCATTTCAGAGGACCCAAGAGGTTCCTTGATTTTTGATAGACCTACCAGGATCTATAATGTCAGGTCACAACCATCATCTTAAAAGACACTCCAGAAAACAGAGTGAAAACCTTCCTATACAACCATTCCTAAATTTCTCCTAAATTTCCAGTCATGATATTTTCCCTTGCATGTTACCTCCTTGTCTATACTCCTTTAAGGCTGTTTCTCGATAGAGGAGACTGTAAGTACAAGGCCAAAGTCACAGCAAGATCTGTTATTGCTACAGACTAAATAAATGTTTGTGTTCCCCCAAAATTCATATGCTGAAACCTAACCTCCGATATGATGGTATTAGGAGATGGGGCCTTTTGGAGGTGATTAGGTGATGTAGTTGGAGGCCTCATGAATGAGATTACTATCCTCATAAAAGAGATCCTGCAGAGCTCCCTTGCCCCTTCCGCCATATGAGGACACAGTGAGAAGACAGCCATCTATGGACCAGGAAGCAGGAATTCACCAGACACTGAATCTGCTGTTGACTTGATCTTGGACGTCCCGCCCTCCAGGACTGTGATAAGTAAGTTTCTGTTGTTTATGAGCCACCCAGTCTACAGTATTCTATTGTACCAGCCTGAAAGGACTAAGATGATTACTAAATGCATTCCAGACAGAAGGACTGCATGAACCGCACCACAAAGCCTGAGGCTCTGGGAGAGCAATGGTGCGTCAACACGAGGTGGGAAGTCCATGAAAAACAAACCTCAGACCAGCGTTTCCCTAACATGCATGAGATTAGCTGGATGCTGTATCAGATGTGGGACAAGCCTCACCTCACTTGGGACTCCAAAATGGGGCAAAAATCTGTTTCATGGTTAGACTGAGGAAACATTCAAAAGGGTTCTCGCTAGAGGTCCATGACAGAGGGCCGAGGATGAGCCCCGGGGTAAACGAGGGAGCTGGCACTCACCGCTGCAGGCCCTCTCGTCGCTCTCATCGGAGCAGTCCAGGAAGCCATCGCAGCGCTCCGAGAGCAGGATACAGGCCTCGCCGTCCTCACACCTGAACTCCCTGCTCATACAGGTCAAGGTGCTGTGCGTGGCTGAAACACAGGGAAGGGGCCATGTTGTACAAAAGGGTTATCATGTTTAGGAAAAGTGGTTTGTATTCCATGAACTAATCAGCTTCTTCTTCAGAATATGCCTCTGGAATCATGAGAGGTGACTCCTTGCAGGCACTGTGATAACCTCCTTATCTGACACTAACAACTGGAATCTGCCTTCATGACAAGCGAGAGCTCTGGAGTCAGACAAACTAGGTGTTAAATCCCGGTTCTGTGTGAGTTTGAGCAAACTGCTTAACAGAACCCAAATTAAGTTCCCGTTTGTAAAATTGGGATGACAATTCCAACATTGTTGTGTCTACAAGGATCCTAATAAGATCAAGCACCTGGAATAGTGCCTGGCTGACGACAGGCATCAACAAACTGTAGCTATAGCTCTATAGTGCTACTAATTATCCTGTTACTACACTAGCTTGCAGTCCAGAAAGACACTCTGGTTTCTGGTTTGAGTAATAACGAGGCGAATCACAATATTAAGAGGCATGCCCACTTTGTGTAGCATTTTAATTGTATAGGTTTCATAGTACAGTTAAATCTTGGATTGCGAGTAACTTTGGTTTGCAAGTGTTCTGCAAGATGAGCAAACAGTTCTAATACATTTTAACTTGGTAAACGAGTGATGTCTTGCAATACAAGTAGTTTGTTTCCAGAATGAATTATGCTTGCAAACCAAGGTATTACGGATTTTACCAGAAAATGAAATAGCACAAATACAGAGCATAAGTAAATTCAGAGTTACACAACTCTATGGCTGTCAACCACAATTTGATGTTTTCTCCAGTTCTGAGAGTTAAATGGCGTGGAATGACAATACAATTGCAAGTGATTCTAAAAAGAGGAAAAAAANCCAATTTTCCTGGGCACCGCCCCCCGACAAGCTCCACTGTCAAGAAAGCATTGGTCTAGCCTTACTCCTTCCTGCTAACACACTGACTAGCTCCAAGGTGTTACCTTTGTGTGACAATATGCTCCCTCGGAAGTTCAAAGTTCTCTTTTCTTGTTTGTGGGTGTCAAATGCCCAAAAGAGGTTCACCACATAGCCATTCACCTGCCAAGAACCAAGAAACTTGTCACATGAACAATACATTCACAGAAGATACCAAACACAAAAGGCACTCCTATTTTTATGGTTTCTCTGGGTATCTCATTTCTTACAATGGATGGGTTGTTTCTTTTGATCTTTAAACTAATTTCATTTGTGCTATCACTGAATATTTATACTTCACCTACTTCTAAAAACAAACAAGAGACCATTATAATACACAGATTCAATGAAACAAAAATTAGTATAGGATAAAAGGACAATAAAGGCAGAAAGAGGAAAAATTCAAAAGATAATTAGGTTATGGTAATTAAGGATAAATCTTAGTTCAGGTAGTCCTTGCAGTCAAGGCCAAGAGGTCAATCAAAGTGGGCTTGGTTAGATCTCACTGTCTAACAGGAGCAAATATATCCATGCATCAGGAAAGACTACCTTTTCCAAGTCCTGAGCTCATAGAAGGATTTGACCTAAAGATCTTTAAATATGGAACAACAACACAATAAGAGATGAGAAAGACAAGGTCTATATAAGGCCATTTCTTGCATCGACTGTCTTTGAAGCCAAGGGCATGACACCAAATTGTAGTTCAGTGAATGGCTCAAGGACTCCAAAGGCTGTTGGTCCCACCATAACTTCACAGACAGGAAGGGACGTGAGGAAACAGACAAAAAAGAACAGTATGGAAGGTGGATCTCAACTTGAGAAACCACAGGGACACAGATAATTATGGTGAAGTTGGCTATGCAGATGGGCCAAGGGGAGGGGCTGGAGGTGCTGGAAGAAGCAGATACTGGATGAATGTAAGTGGGTACATTTCCAAGTATCTGACTCGCGTAAGACTCTTCCACTGCGGGAGCCTCTGCCTTAGCGCTTAGCACCAGGAAATCCAATAAAGCTGAAAATTACAGGGCATACATATGCTGTTAACACAACTCCTTATTTGCACTGTAGCTGTGAACCACTTAATTATATGGTTTAAAAAAAAAAAAAAGGCACCAGGCTGAGGCAGAATAATTACATGTGAAGACTCAAGTTGTTCTTCCTGGGGGAAGGAACCAACCTAGTTGTGCTACTTTAGCGTCAATGGATCATGTCGTTTGTTTTTCTTAATCTTACTGGACTCTGTTGTTATCAATTCCTATACAAAGTAAAGCCCCACCCAACTGCTAGGTTGAAATTTCCACATTACCTTGATGTCACTATCCATGGTCAGGGTAAAGCTTAGAGAATTTTCACTATAGTTGTCAATGTGGATATCTGGTGGTGGGATCACTGAAAACGAAAAGGAATTCAAAGAGAAACCACGTGATGAAAACTGAGGAAGGCAGGGCTTAACAGTTTTCAACCCAACAGACAAAGTGATCTTTCAGTTGGGGAAGAAAGGGCATTTCTTTGGCTGTTTTTAACTCGTCCATCTCTTTGACCACTGTTTTCCTGAAGCTGAGGTTGGGTGCACAGTTGTCTGGTGAATACATAGCTATCTTGGCTCAGTCAGCTATCCTGGCAATTAGGTGGAGCAGTAAAGTTCCATTATGTAAATGCCCCCAAACGACCCAGTTTCAGCCTGGTTTTGAAAGGTGCAGAGATCACAGTAAGTGCCACCTTTACTGGCACTAACAAAGATTCAGTGGCCTCAAGCTCTTTTGGAAGGATGACAGCAAGATAAATAGTAAGCCATAAATCATTAATGTACATGCGGCAAAATGAAAAGAACATAGCCTCAGGAGTCTGGCAAACTTGAGTTCAAATTCCTGTTCAGACATTAACAACTGTGTAACCTGGGGCTAGTTACTTATCCTCATGGAGCATAAAGATACAGTCTACACTTCACAGAGCTGGGAAAAGTCACTAAAATAATGTATGTAAAGTACGGAGCACTGAACTAGTGTTCCCTTTCTCTCTTTTCAACAAAGTCCTACATATGACAGACAAAAAAAACCAGTAAGCCATTGGCAGTCTTCAAAAGACCAGAGCTCCAGCTGAGTGCTGAGGGGGGTAAAGAGTAGCAGAGAGAAAAGACCCCTCTCAGGTCAAGCAATGAGCATGATGCTTGTCATTTTGAAGGTCCGCCCACAAGTAAGTTGACAGTGTCCTGCTATGAAAAAAACTAAAAGGGCTTAATGGGATAAATATTATCAGGTGATAGATAACATTTACGTGACGACTGTATATTAGACTCTCAGCGCATATACCTCTTCTACAGGAAAGGCAAGAGAGACTCAAAGGAGTGGACATGGTTTGGAGGCAAAAGAGATAGGTCAAAATTGGGAGGAGTCTCTCCAGATGATCAATCAAGTAATAAAACTGGGCTTGAGAAAAAATGCAGTCAACAGAAGAAAGCATATTAGGACTTGCGGGCAAACAACTCAGAGCAAAACAGTGTGAGTGCTGCTGTCAAGCTGACCTGAATTCTAATCATGCAACTGGGGACAGGCCACAATGGTTCCAATCCTGGCTCCGTCGCTTTCTGAGCAAATTACTTAATCTCTGGGCCTTATTTTCTCATCTGTAAAATGAGTACATCCCAGAGACTTATTTACATATTATTTATGTAAAATAATACATTCAGAGTGCTTAGGTAAATGCTTACACACAGCAAGTGCTCGGTGCTATTTTTACTCTTGCACAACCTCCTTGGGCAACCTTCAGTTTCTACACACGCACAAAAAGATAATAGACTGCATAGAATATGATTGAAAGTACTTTGCATAGAGGCTAGAAGGGGACAGGAAGAAGCTCTCATGTTATTCTCAACATTCATAGACAGCGTTTGCCACTGAAGGTTTTGTCTTGGAAATTAAAGAAAATCCTTTCTTGAGCTCATTTTCAGATATGAGATTTTTAACTGAGACTCAGTATTCGCACAGATATGAGGGTTTAGAGCCCTCCCTCACTCCCTTCCTTCCTCGCTTAGCTCAGTGTGTTTGCCTTTTCATTCAACAAATATTTACTGACCACCAATTATGCACCAGGCCCTGTGATACCTCATATTAGCAGAGGAGGAGGGAACCAGGCCAGAAAAGAGAGACAGGTAACTAAGTCTAGAAATTCTTTCTTTTGGAACTCAAAAATCATCTGTTTATGGTTAGTCTGGCTTCTTTCCAGTTTTTTTCTCCTTTGAAGCCTCCAATTTCCATTAAGAGTCATCAGGTTAAAAGGGGCTTCAGGAAACACCAAGTGGGTCCCTCACCTGGAGTCAGGAGTCGTTTACAGCATCTTCATTCTGCCCACCCAGAATGGCAGACAGAGGAGATCCCCCCCACCCCCGCCCAACACACACACACACACACACACACACACACACACACACACACACACACCNGTGTGTGTGTGTGTGTGTGTGTGTGTGTGTGTGTGTGTGTGTGTGTGTGTGTATTCCGTGACCCAGCAATGCCACTTGGAGAAATGTAATCTACCTACACAAGTGAAAAAGAACATAAGTGCAAGGTTATTCACTGAAACACTGTTTGTACTAGGCTGAAAACCACCTCCATGTCCATCTATAGGGGATCTTGTAATAAATTATTATACGCTACAACACTAGACTGTTACAGAGAGACAGAAGAAGCACTCTGTAAAAATATGTCCTAGGTATACAGTTAGGTGAAAAACAATGTACAAAACAATGTGCATAACATACTACTTGTGTAAAATCAGACAATACACAGTATATTTAAATTTGCATATGTGCACAAAAATATTCTTAGTCCTACAATCATGGTTTCCTAAGCGGACAAGGTGGGCACTGGGCATTCAGGTAGAAAAATGTTTCCTTTTTTACACTTTTATCTATTTATACTCTTTCCATTTTGAACCGTGTGAATGTGTTACCTACTCAAAAAATTAAGTATATATTTTTTAAGAAAAGTAAAAGAAAAGCTTCAGTGAATGGAAAAAAGAAAAACATGAATCCTGATTATAAACTCTGGTTTTGAAAGCTCTCTTAAATCATTCACCATCTTAATTCTTCAAGAGTTCTAAGCTAAAAGCCCTTTAGGGAAAAGTTTGTCCTAGAAATGTTAAGAACCTTAGGCTTCTCACTCAGCAAAGAATTCTTAGGTCACCCTTTCTCCTAAACAGAGAGCTACTGCCAGACATTAGGCTTAACAATCAGTTCTAGCAGATCAGTCATGGCCATTGCAAACACAACTCTTGGTAGAATAGTTCCAGGAGGATCAGTTGTAAGGCAAGAAAATATGTTTTAATCCTGTGGAAAGTCATCATTCCTACGAAATTATTTGAAGGGCATCAAATAGAAACAGTAAATGAGTACCATGAGTGGGAAAATACATAACATCACTAAGTATAAAAAGTTTTTTAAAAGTATAAAATTAAAATTACATGAGACAACTCCCACTCATTAAATTAGTGAAAACAAAACACATAAAATGTAATACCAAGGGAGGCTTGAGTAAACATACAATATATTACTGCTGGAGGTGCTTTTTTAGTATAATCACTTGGAGAAACACTTAACGAGAACCATTAATCAATCAGAACCTTTGACCCTGCAGCTCCATATTGAAGAACATATCCCGGGAAGTGGTCAGCCCTCCGTATCCATAGGTTCTACACCTGCAGACTGCACCAACCTCGGGTCAAAAAACCACAGGAGGTTCAATCTGAAGATGCGGAATCATAGACACGAAGGGCCAAACCAAGGCACTTGAGCATTGGCAAGTTTTGGTACCTGAGGGGGTTCCTGGAACCAATCCCCAGTGGATACCAAGGGACAACTGTATCTCAAAGGAAAAATAAGCCTTTGTTTCCAAGGATATGAATTGTTTTACTATGCGTAACAGTGTAAAACTAAAAACACTCGAATGCCCAACCAGGATTCAACTAAGTAAACTGAATTATAGTAATATGAAGTGAATATGCCATCTGCCATATAACTACAGAAAAATACAAAAAATATGGAAACATCTTTGTTTAATATTGTGACATGAAACGAGTGTAATATATAGCAACATGTAGATAATGACTACATTTCTATGAAAATTTGGAACGTATCATGTAAAATAATACAAAATACATATATTGGTCCCTGCCCTTGGTTACTGGCATAGAGCTCCTAAAACCCTTGTAATTTCCTGGGTGATAGGAGTGTCTTTTGTTCTAATGAGGTGACTTTTGGTGGGCTGCTGGATAGCTTTAGGATGGGGGCTGGTCACCAGAAAAACCATGCCAAGATTAGAAGCTTAGAACTTTCCACCCCCCATCTTCCAGGAAGGAGAGAGAGATGGAGACTGAGTTAATGATCAATCATGCCTATGTGACGAAGCCTCCATAAAACTCTCAGAAGTACGGGGCACAGGGAGCTTCCAGGTTGCTGAACATGTGGAGGTGCTGGGAGGGTGGCACCTGGAGAGAGCACGGCAGGGCCGCAGTCCTTCTCCATCCCTTGCTCTATGCATCTCTTCCATCTGGATGTTCGTCTCTATCCTTTATCATCTTCTTTTATAATTAACCAGGAAATCTATGTGTTTCCCTGAGTTCTGTGAGCCATTCTAGCAAATTATCAAACTCAAGGAGGTTGTGGGAATCTAGATTTATAGCTGGTCAATCAGAAGTACAGGTGGGGTTGGGACTTAGGATTAGCATTTGAAGTGGGGGTGGGGGAAGTCTTACAGGACTGTGCCCTTAACCTGTGGGATCTGACGCTATAGTGTCAGGATTGTTGGACACTCAGCCATTGTTGGAGAACTGCTTGGTGTGGAAAACACACATTTAGTGGCCAAGAAGTGTCAGAAGTATTGAGTAGTGAGAGTAGAGGAGAAACACAGGGGATTTTTCCTATAGACATATAGCAAAGGGATAAGGATAGGGAACCCTAAAACTCTCTGGTGTAAAAAAGCATTTTATATATTGTATTTTTGTGGCAGCTATTTCATGGTTAATTTCTTTTGTGGAGGTGACTATTTCAGAATTCTTTTTTAAATGAATTAAAGTTCTACCTTCGGGTGGTTAGCCATTTTCCCTAAGGACCATAACAGAGAACTCTTAGTCATAAAGTATGTTGTTTATACAGGCACTGTTCTTGGCTAGTTTCTGGCAGAACACTGGTAATGTGACTGTATTTCACACTCTGGGTGGATTAGTTGGTTTCCATTTCTTTTCTTCAAAGCTGTTATGGAAAAGCAGTGAGGCAAACTGCTCGACAGAGAATTAAGACTGCATAACACACTCCTAAATATCCTATAGCATTGCCACATATGTAGAAAGTGGGCGGGCATGTTTAGTTGTCAGAGTGAGTACACGGGCACAGCAGAACAGTATTTCATTTCCTGGCCCATCTGTTGCCTCTTCCTGAACAGCAGACACTGGTAAAGCTCTGGGTGAGGGCCAAAGCATTTGTATTTACCACAGTTGGTCGGATCCTCATCAGAACCATCTTGGCAATCCATGTCACCATCACAGGCCCACCGCTGGGGGATGCAGTGCCCATTGCGACACTGGAAGTTGGAGGCCTCACAGGTGTGATAGATGGCTGCCAGCAAAAGAGAAGAGAGAAACTGTCAATGCTCCCCTCATCTCTGCTCCCCCCATAAACTATCAAGGGGTTGCCTGAAAAGAAGGACTGTGCTAGGTAATAAGCTATGAACTCGAGCATCTGAGTGTCTCCTAAGCAAGGACAGAGGCACCTGGGGCTATCCCTAAGGTGGAGTGCAGCCTCCTGAGTGGGCAACAACTTGAGTCAATGGGTTTATAAATGTTACACAAGCACAGATGTACATGTTCAAAAGTCATTCACTTTCCACAATGAAGCTAAGAATTATTCTTCTGCAGATGAAAAACAGGCTCAGCGAGATTAAGTCACTTGCCCACATTCACAAAGATAAGTAATAGCACCAGGGCTGTCCAAGTTCAAAGCCTGTGCTTCTTCTATTCTTCTTTGCTACTTTATCTTCTCACATAAATCCTCTCCATCCTCCAGACTCTGCAGATAAGGAGGGGTGAAATGTGCTCAGGAGACTGGGTTCTAGACCTGGTCCAGACACTGTTTGGGGGCCTCAATTTCATCAACTATATTGATATCTAAGGACCCTTCTAAGCTCTGAAAGGCTATGATTTTATAACTCTATTATAAAATATTTATTGAAATAAACTACCCAATTTCAAAGCTGGAAAACCTCAAGTCCAAAGAGCATAAAAGGCTTATCTAAAATCACAAAGAAAGCAGTCCCCAGAACCTAGAATTGTCTAAATTTCTGGACAGTCGAGAGCAACATTTACCAGGCAACAACACACGTCATCCACTACAATCATTAAAAGAAAACAAGAGGCAAGTGAAACAGAAAGTCACTGTTATAAATGGACAGCCTTATTTGCATACATGGGCTGAGGCCACCTGGAAGTCATTTAGAAACATCTCAAAACCTTGATCCAAGACTAGTTCAACTGTATAACATCTGCCTCAAATCCAACCAATACTACTAATAGCTTTTCCATCAGATTTCCCCTTCCTCCTCTAAAACAGAAAGCTGTTTGTGTCTGTTCACTGCTGTATAAAAGCCAGGACTGGCCTTGTTTACAACCAGCATAAAATAATATAACCAAGATAGATGGGTTCTCTGTTAGTTTAACTGTGTGGACAGGATGTCTTTACCACAGAAGGAGGCAAAACAAACAAAAGTGGGTTGTGGCACACAAACTATAGTTATTTATTCTATCGAGATGGTTGGCAATAAGTTACTCAAGGGTTGGGAAAATTGGCTTCCAATGCCCTCTAGAATTTCTACTGAATCTGAGGTTGTTTTTTCCAATAGTCTGAAATACAAAGAACCTGATTTTTCAAGCCACTTACGCAAGTGGTGGTCTATTAATTATTGTCTTCTTATCTTTCTGAAGACAAGGCTATCTAGTAAGATGCAAACAAGTCTACAGAAAGTCTCAGTATATCACAACCTTTGGCATTCAGAATCCATTAAAAACCTCTTTTTTAAATACGTATACTTTTCTCTGGTAAGAGGAATACATGTATCACGCGTGTTTCATGAGCTTTTGCCCAGTCATCGCCTGGAATATTTTTGATCTATTGGTTTTACAAGTCTGACAGCCCTTTAAAAAACTCCTTACCAATGCCTTGCTCACTTTCATAAAATATAGTTGCCTAAACTCATTGCCATACTGATGTACTTGTTATTATTCAGCCTATGCATTTCCCTTTTAATTGAAAACAATTTTCAAGTTTCCAAATGGCTAGGACTGGCCTTGGAGTTTTTCATGGAGTTGAAACAATGGAGTTTCCAAATTACAATTCTGGGGGGCATGTCTGAGATCTCCAGATTCTACCACGGGAGCTGAGCTCAGAAAGACTAATCAGTTTGCGCAATTTTATTCAAGTGGCCAGGTATGACTAGAATGCTTAACACATTCTCTTGTTCTGAATTTTTCTGTCTTCTGAGTAACTTGCTAGCTCTCTGTCACCAAGTTTCGTAAATACTACACATTCAATTAGAGATTTTTTTTTTAATTATAAGAATGGGAGAGGTTAAGTTTAATACAGACTAAAGTATTTGGGGAAGAAAAAAAAGATTCTTTTGCCTGGCAAGATTCATCATGACTATAAGAATGGAAGGGCTAATGGGGTAACTGATCATGAAATTAGAACAACAGGGTTTCTAGTAGAGGCCATTATCCTATAACTTACTCTCTGACTTGGACAGATCCTTTATAACACCTGATCAAAAGCATTAACCAAATAAAAGTGGGGCAGAAGAGATGAATTAATTACTATGATGAGGAAAGCACTGCCTCATTTTTACAAAGCCCTATACTGTTAGACGTGAATGAGGGAAAAGAAATGCTAATATTAACACAACTTGAATGATTAATGACATAAAAAATAACATAGAGCATAAAGAAGAGCCCTGAAAAATAAAAGGCGGATCTGAAAAACAACCAAATAAAAATTCTAGATATAAAAAAAAAAAAAATAAAGTCATGAAAATAAAAATAGCTCAGTGGATATGTGAAACAGCAGATTAGATTCAGCTGAAAAGAGAATTGTTGAACTGAAAGAGAAATCTGAGGAAGTAACTCAAATTTTAGCACAGAGTCATAAAGAGACAGCAAATACGAAAACAGGAGGCAGGAACAAGAGAGTGAGTCCAACATGGTTGCCAGTAACTGCTAAAGACAAAACCAGAGAAAGCAAGTAGACACAACTGAAAAGACAGTGGCTGTCATTTTCCAGAATTGATAAAAAACATAAATCTAAGATTTTAGAAGGAAAACAAGGCTCAAGCAGGATAAATAAAAATAATTCCATACCGGGCCGGCCGAGTGGCGCATTGGTTAAGAGCTGGCTTGGGACGCCAGAGGGCCCCGGTTCGGATCCCACATATGAGGGCCAGTGACACTGCCCTCTACANCTCTGTATGTTTGCATTATGAGAAATGCACAGTTCTAGGAGGAGGAATACATTCAACAGTCACCCCAAAATACTGTACCTACGGCACTGTGAAGACACCCAGAGAAGCGCATGTGTTGGGGAAAGGAGGCTGTGTGAAATTTTCTAACCTATACTTCTCCATTTTCCAGTCATACTGAAAGTTACTTCCACAGGGTTGCTGTCTTCACTAAATCTGCAAACGCTGGAATCATTTACCTTTTCCTTTTATGGTGGTAATGGATTTAGAATCGCTCCAGTTTCCTATTCCACGACTAGTCACTGCAGCCACCTTTTCAAATCAGAGTGTGAATTAGTATGAAATAAAGGCAATATACCATACAGCAAGAATTCTAAGTAAGCTAAATGGTGAGACTTTGGCCATGAGGGTTGGAAAAAAAGTATATACAGAAGGATCCAGGCTATTCAGAGGCCCCAGCAACTGAAATAAGAGGAGGAAAGAGGCGATGAGAAGGAAGCCGGAGTAAAAAGGGAATGGGGCGAGCGCTGCGATTACGAAATGTCTACTGATTGATAGATGTCAAGGTCTGTCTAAAGGGCAGGAATGTGAGTGTATGTGTGTCCATATATACACACATAAGTGTACACACATATATGAGAAAGTGCTGGGGAAATTATCATTTTAAGGAAGTCTGTGTATGCACTTAATGGTCTCAACAAACATGTTTTGCACAAATTCTATGTCTTTTCTGCTAAAGATAGTGATAATATATTTCATAAGAACCCCACAACATCAGTTTATAAATGCCACTTATCATAGGTCTGCATTACCCTGCAGCTACAGATAAGCAGAAAAGAGGTGAGTGCAAAAGAGTACTAGGAGGAAAGTTAGCAGTCTCTGGCTTAAAGGCACGTAAAGCAGCATTACCATAAATTCTCAGTAATCTGAGGGAAGTCTGATTTCAAGTCCTCTGTGACATTGGTTTAAGAGACTGAAAGAGATAATGACACCTCTCCCATCCCCAGCTCCCCGACCAGGGCAAGGAGTTGGGTCATCAGCAGACTGCTAATAAGCATCTCTCAGGGAACAGCACCCCTCTCCCCACGTTCGAAGGCTGAGCTGATGGATGAAATGGGTGCTAAGACTCACTCTGACGGTGTACTGCGCGCTGACCAGTAAGTTCTTTATTTCTGTAAAGTTACTAGCAGCCCTCTGGGAGGCCCACATCCTGGAACCACTCCTGCTATATTCTACCTAAAGGGAGGAGAAAAGTATTTTATTAAAGGGTAACCACAGGTCTGAGGCATCCTAACATCCTACAAGCAGGCCAGAAGAGAGAGGAGAACAGGAATGCAAAATGTTCTAAGAGATGGTTCCTTATTTATAAAGTGACACCAAATCAAGTCCTAGTCACACAGAACATGCTTCTGCTCTAACAGACCCAAATATCTCCTACACACCCCAACCCACAGGACCAGCTCCTGGAGGAAACTTACAATGTACTCTCGAATGAGGCCATGGGTGTGGTTGGGAGGAGTCCAATAGCCCACAATCACGCCTTCCACTTCCTTGTGGAGCGATAGCTGGAGATTTTGAGGGGCATCTGGCACTAGAAAAGAGTCAACTGAGGTTAAAAACCCATCTGCATACTGGTCAACTGGAGGAATTTCCCTGATCTTAGAACAGGACAAGAAAGAATCTAGAGCTGGCATTGTGACCTATCAATGGGAAAAGGCTATTTAGCTTGGTCTTCACGTTGACAAGAAACCTTTCCCCTCTTCCAGAATGCAAGGTGTGCTGTCCACATACCAGAACACAGCTTGGTCGAGTCTTACATAGATTTGTGGCCCACAAGGGCTGCAGGATGGAATCATGTGGGGAGGCCCTGGGCCTCCAATGTTGAGATCTTAATTGTCAAGGACAGCACCTGCTGCCTTGACTTCTCATAAAACAAGAGTACCATGGGTATGACTACAAAGGAAGAAGACTTATTTTCTAACATCACAGCACTTTTATATCCAAATGAATGGACTCGCCTTCAAAGCAGACTCCTTAATGACTTACTGTGGGCATATGCAAGATGTTTCTGGATCCTGTCTTATGTGACAGCTGCCCTCAGAGCCAGGTTAGAAGACACACATGAAAACCAGTTACAATACTTTCTAGTCAAACTTCATTTTGACTGTAGAGAGCATTTATCCATGTCAGTAATCCACAGAGAATGAATGTTATGGGTTGAGCTATGTGTCCTCTGCCCCCCACCAAATTCGTATGGTAAAATCCTAACTCCCAGTTCCTCAGAACAGGACTGTATTTGAAGACAGTGTCTTTAAAGAAGTTATTAAGTTAAAATGAGGTCATTGGGGTGGGCCTGAACTCAATGTAACTGATTTCCCTATAAGAAGAGGAGTTTAGAACACAGACACATACACACAGAGGGAGGACCATGAGAAGACACAGGGAGTAGACAGCCATCTCCAAGCCAAGGAGAAAGACCTCAGAGGAAACTAACCCTGCAGACACCTTGATCTCAGACTCCCAGCCTCCAGGACAGTAAGACAATACATTTCTGTTGTTGAAGCTGCCCAGTCTATGAGACTTTGTTATGGCAACCCTAGAAGACTAATGCAATGAAAAGTCATCACTACTTAGTGACCTACAAGCTCTTCAAGGGTGGGAACTGTGTCTTACTCATCTCTGAATCTCTAACATTAATACCTGAGCAATAATAGGTGTTCAGCTACTCTCTGTGGAAAGAAAATCAATGGATGGGATATTTCAAAGAAAATTCCATAGCGTGGAGAGTTTAGCTAAGCTACTTCATGGTACTGCTGCCTTGACATCCATTTTATTTGGCCAAGCAGCATGCAGGGGCCTGAAACTGCACACCAGCCCCTGACGCAAGCGCAAGAGCTAGAGAACAGCCTGAAGAATCCCAGGCAAGCGTAAGTTCCTGATGTGACTTCCCCAATAGCTCTTGTGCTGAGCAGTCTCCCCTGTTCCCCAGGGCCTTCCCATTATGAACCCTTCAGGTNGGCCGAGTGGCGCATTGGTTAAGAGCTGGCTTGGGACGCCAGAGGGCCCCGGTTCGGATCCCACATATGAGGGCCAGTGACACTGCCCTCTACAGCTGAGATGCTGAACAACAGCTCAACCTGGAGCTGGGCTGCCATGAGTCACCAGCGACAGCGTAGGCTGTAGCCCCTGCTGCAGTGGGCTGCCATGGGCTATCATCTGTAGCCAGCAGCCAGCATGAGCGGCCAGCAGCTGCCGTGAGCGGCCATCCAGAAGCCAGCGACTGATCTGCCTCGCCTGGGAAGAGCGCAATGATGGGGCCAACTTGGGCCAGTGAGGCAACGTCCTCCACAACTAGACTGAAGAACAAAACGACAGCAACTTGTCTGTTCTCCTTCCCCCAACTCCCCAGCACCGTTCCCATCCCCCAGTTCCCCAATTAAAAAAAAATAAAAATAAAATAATAATTCCATATGTAGGTTAGTGAAGCTGCAATTAAACAGCCCTCCCTCCCCCGCCCACACACACATATACACACAAAAACAAAACTAGAGAGAAAAGAATGTCTGATTGTTGTTCAAAAGATAATCAAACAGGAGAATTCAAATCAACACAAAAGATGCCAGAAGGAGATAGAATTCCATCAAAATACTTATGGAAAATTACTACAAACCTAGAAATCCAGATACATCTGAACTAAAGACATGTTTATATAAACAAAATCTTTAAAGAGTTTACCATTTGCAGTCTCCCACTGCAAGAAACAGTGAAGGATGTACAAGGAAAAGAAGCACTAGATACAAGAAGCAAAAGTAACTGAAGAACAGGTAGGTACCTATAGGTAAGTTTGGTTACTAAAAAATAATAATTACTAATTTCAGGACTTTCAAAGTGTAAAACTAAAATACTAAGTATTTACTAAGTATGTTAGTATTAGAACTTTGTGCAGAGATTACAATAGAAATATTCTGAAGTTCTTGCAGGTTTAGGAGAGGAAAGATATTAAGAATACACATAAGATGTCTAAGGATAACAGCTAAAAGAACAGAAATCAAATGTTTAAGTTCAAATCAACACAGAGAGGTGGGGAGAAGGGAATTAAAAAAAAAAAAAAGAAAGAAAAGCCCTTAATCCCACGGAAAACAAAAGGAGGGGAGGAGGAGAGCAAACAAAATGCAAGGCACAGACCATGCATACAAGCTGAGGCCAACAGGAAGTCAGCTGGCTCCAAACTATTTTCTTTGGCTTTGCACATGACTTCATTTATTAGGTCAAGAAAGGAAGTGACACGTCACACATAATGTGCTTACATCTGACCTCCGACTATTTTGAGACGATGGAGAAGAAGAATCACTATGTTGTTTTGTACACCTGAAACTAATAAAAAAAAAAAAGTTTGGAAGAACAGCCACTGTAACCAAGGCTGCAGCTAAAGTACAAGCACTCTACTTTTTCTCCAATTAGCCAGAGATAAAACCAGGAGTCTATGACAAGCCCACCCATAGAAATGAAGTTGTTAATTCATTCTGGAGGACAGCACACGCAGCTGAAACACAAGTTTGACTAATGTGGTTGTGCTAACAAGATGTTCAATCATCCTGCAATTTACAAACTGAAATGCCCAAGTGCACCCGTCTAATTTATTAACCAATTATCTACCCAAACCCAATGCTTCCAAACAGCATTCATATGCTTCCTAGGATGACGCCAATCCTTTCATGGACCTTGGATTTTCCTCCTTCTTCAGGCCAGGCTTGTATATGGAAAGAAACTTTCCTGCAGTCCTTCCAGAAGCAGAGGTGCAGACACTGAGACTGCAGCAAAATGAATACGGGGGATGTTTACAAGGGAAGGATACCTGGTAACATCACAGATCATCCTGTGTGATGTATATGGCATTTGAGGAGATCCATTTACTCCTCAAGGCCACACGAAGTCATGCCTAAACTAGAATGCAGAGAAGCAGTGTGTCAAATCACCCAGTCCTTACAGGTTCTCTGAACGTGTACTCTACCAGGTGCTAAGAACTGGGAGAACACAAAGAGGTGAAAGAGAGGTGCCCTTCAGGAATCATATCTAAGTCAAAGCACAGTTATTTATGTTTGAGATTGGCATATGATAACAGATCTTCTTTTTATTTGCTTTTATAAATAAGTAGGCATGCTTCTGAGCTCCAGATGCTGGGCAGTATAAAAACTGTTGGGGTGCTGGGAGGGGGGCAGGTAAGGGAAGGAAGATTAAGACATGGAATTTAAAAGTCACTCCACTATTTCACAAGAATAACCATCCATACCAGACGAATGAGACATTAACTCATTAACAATGAACTGTAGAACAAAGTCTGAATTCCCATGGTGTCAGAGCAGACCTGCCCTCGCCATAATGGTTAAACAAAACATGTTTATCTCCATCACTGAAGGGATTTGAGTACAGCCCAATGACAATTTCTAGTGGAGGTTGCAGAGAAAATTTACTCATCAGGTATTAAAATTTTTTTTTTTAATGCTTTGACAATTTCCCCAACTCCCTGCTACCTCCCTGCTACTCCACTATAATGTATATGGCCTTCTTTCTTACTTTCTATCAATGTTTCTTGTTGTCTATCTATCTATCTATCTATCTATCTATCTATCTATCTATCTATCTATCTATCATCTATCATAATAAAAAGTGTAACAAACATGAGTGAACATTTTACCCAACAGAAGAATTAGAATATTGCTTCTACCTTACACTACCTAGCCTTTCTCTGGTATTCTCATGTTTTTTCCAACTTTATTTTTAATGAAATCTTACCTCAAACAGGTATAAGCACAGGTTAAGTTTTCACTGTTTGGGGAACCCACTGATGCTCCGTTCGAAAACATGAAGTAGTTCAGTGGCACTCAATGTATGGTCCCGAGAGCAGGGACTGGTCTGTAAACTGTTTGTTACTGGTCCTGAAAAAATAAGAAGCTTGAGCCAGAATGTAAATCAACTGTATCACTTGGGATGCTGTTTAGTTAACACTTTTTCATAGCAAGACACTCTCAGTGAAGGAAGCTGGGTGTTGATTCACATTTTGGCACAAGCTTATCATAGACCAACTCTTTGAGAAGCACTGAACTAGTTGATTTCTAAGGTCCATTTCTTAGAGCCTGGATTCTATGATCATAGAGGGCTGCAACGCTAACCAGCACATGAACAGACGCATGCTGTGAAGGGAGTCCAGGAAATACTGACCAGTACAGTTGGCTTCATCAGACCAGTCCCTGCAGTCATTGTCCCCGTCACACACCCAGGAGGAGCGGATGCACATGCCAGAGCTGCAGTTGTATTCGTCACTCCGGCACTGGTGCATTTCTGCAGGTGAGACCATAGAGGTGTGAGGAAAAGAGTTCGCTCAGAATTCTTTCTCTGCTGTCCTGTCAAAGCTCCTAAGGATTAGAGATGCACTATTATACCCATTATCACTGAGGATCCAGAGATGGATGGAGAGACTTTAACCAGGGATATAAAGTCACTGAGGATGCTTTCCAGCTATGTGCTGCAAATGGGGTACAATTGTGCTGAGATACCGACGCCTCACACTTTTGCCACTGGTTGCCTCTAGGCAAGAGAAGCCTCGCCCATTGGATCTTGGTGCACTTTGCAAATATTATCCTTTTCTCTGCTTGCTATTATGGGAAGAAGGTTGGGAGGCAACCCCTAGTCGCCAAGAAAGTAGAATTTTCAAGGAACAGAAGACTTCTAGAGACAGAACCTGTGGGTTCCGACAAGGAGTAGTGAAAACTCTTGAGTGTGGTGATCAGTACGAGATGCTCAGCTCAGGGAAAGTGGGATCAGTGCTGAACTTCCAAAATAGAGGAAACACATGCTAGGGAGTTCCTGTGAGCGAGACTCCAGGGATGGTGGCTGGTGGGATGTCTCTAGAAGGGTGGGGGCCTGAGGCAAATGAAACAGCACAGCCTGACCAAGACTTGAAAGGACGCTACACTGGCAACATCTTCTGCAGGCCCTGAAGATAGCATTAAAGAAGCTTCAGATGAAATTTCAAGGATTCTACAAAAATGTAATAGCTAAGCTTGGAGCTCAGGATGGCTGTTCTCAGTTGCCTCACTGAAGAGACGGGTCGATTGTGAAGTTGGTGAATCAGCTATTTATGAGGAAACAGTCTGGAGACTTATGAAGAGGACCTGGCTCTGAAGAAGGGACTAACTGAGACTTCGGGATGGAGTCAAGTCACACTAACACAAATGGGCCATGAACGGGAAACCTGAGGGCACAGGAACTGTTGAATGCTCAAATGTGTGACCCGTGAGTGAGATGACACCAGAAACACGTAACCACATGGAGCTTTTCTCCTAGAGCAAAACTAGCCACGCACGTTAACACCCTCAGACTTGCTGGGAAGGAAATGGGAGGAATGAGAGGAAAACAGCTGCGAATCCCAAGGACTGTTTTCTGGAACTTTATATTTTTATATAATTGAATGAAAATTATGTAACCTCAAAAAAAATTCCTCCCTTGAATAATATGTCAACTATAATTATATATACATATAGTCTCGGGACATGGAGTAGAGAGCGGGAACGGATTCAATGGAATTGTAATAGATAAGCATGATATCGGGGGTGGGAGGGCAATAGATGGGGGTTGGGGGGTTGTTACCTNGACCTCCCCCGGGACATGGCCAAGACCCTCATACAGGACACCAGGGCCTTGTGTGGGCAAGGAGGACAACAGGGAAAGCATCATCCCAATGTGAAGAGTGGACAAGTGACAGCCTTCATCTCCAAAGATGTCCCCTTACAAGACCAAACACTGAGCCCTGTGATGTCTTCACTAGGCATATTCAGAACATTCTCAGATATTCTTTGGAAAATTCCTCCAAAACCAGTTTAGGAACCAAAAATGCTATTATCTTGTTTAGTTATCTATGCACTTGACAGTTATCAAAATCATATCTACCCCCATATAATACATATTCAATCTCATTATAGATACTTAAAAGCATGTGCTTACTGCAGGCTCTGAAGGAGAACTCCAAGAGCTCCAAAATATTTAACCCATTGGAGCATCAATTGAATACATCGATAGTCTTGCAAAATAAGCTGTTTAAAGAAAAAAACACTCTTTATGAAGAATATATTCCAGTAATATTACGCAAAAATCAGCCAGGTATAAAGGCAAGAAATGCATCCGTTTATAACCAAATATCCCAAATTGACAAGTGTTCCAAGAGAACAAAAGTTTTATCATAAATGAGAACCAATCAAAATTGAGTACTTCTAAATCACTATGGTATATCAGGGCCCTGCCATTTCAAAAGCAGGTGACAGAGGGAGCAGAGTTGATGGCCTTATTGAAGTCAAGCTTTGAAGTCAACGGGGCCAGGGTTCAAATTCTTACCACTTACTAAATGCGTGATGTAGAAAAGTTACTGAGTCCGACTTTCATGTTCTCATCTGTACAGTGGAAATGTTAACAGTACACATGGATTTGGGGAAGATTAACTGAGGTTATACAAGCCCACAAAGCACATTGGTGTGGTACTTATGACACAGCAATCTCTTGCTGAATGTAGTTATTATCATTATTATTTTATACTAATAGGAAGCCCTACATGTGTTAGGAACAGACAACAAAAATAATAGATTGACTGGCACCAAGGGTTGCCAAAACACATCATGAATTTGCAATACTCTATGTCCAAAAAAAGCAGGCAGGATAGAGCAGACAAGTTCAAGGCCAAGAGATACCCACTCTATATAGACGCAGTGCTGGCAGCCAGATGCTATTGCAAAAGCTTTGGTTTTGGTTTTTGGTTCTGGTCTGTCTGAGAGGTTACAAACTTACTTCCTTGGCCTTATGTCTGTGGCAAGAGGTCTCCAGGAAGCAGAAGACAGGTCGTGATTTCCCCTTCATGCCTCAGAGTTGCCTTCATTTTGAGTGGGAACAGACACCCCTGGTATGACGGTGTAACTGTATGTCAGCTGGGATGAAGTGCCCAGCCAGGATTGGGGAGTGGGGAGCCCAGGGGTCACTGGTTCATCTGAACACAGTGTTTTAGGAGCTGCTGTGTGCTCATCAAACGCATGCTTACAAGCACGTGTCAAAATGAAGACCCACTCTTCTGTACTGGGTGGTCACTTAGAGAAATGGTGACAATTCACTCAGCTTGCTAGCAAGGTAGATCAGTAGGGGTGGGTGTCATCCATCAAAGGCCCTGAGATCTCAGTTACTGGAGCCGAGAAGCATGATTCCTTTATCTCTCCTGATTTTGAAACAGGCACCTCCTCTAAGAAAGAATGTGACTTCCCCATTTAGTGGCAGAACTGGAACAAAAGCCCAGCTCCTAAACTAGTGAGTGACATTTGCGAAAGCTAATTCATATCTGAGATTTCATTCCCTAATCTGTAAACCATGGATCCTAATACCAGCCCTGCCCACCTCGCAGGTCAGTTGTGAAAACATCACAATAATACTGACTTACAGTTCAAGGATACTTTATATTCCTCTAAGGGTGTTCTCATGCTATCTTCACTGGTCCCCAAAGGATAACAATGATATCTAAAACCATATTATTTCCCTTTGTCAATTTTCTCTTAGCACAGGACCAGCCAAAACCCACAAAACAATGTCAACATTCTAGTTCAAAACAGGAAACCTAGCAGTTTGTCAATAAAGGAGAGTCAGCAGACCCAGGATGCTATTTAATCCTGCTGAGATAAAGAGGGCATTTCTTAAAAGGACTATTCTTCTTGGAGTACCCTGATCTCTCTCCTGTAGGATCAATAGTATGGTTGGGAGATAAACAAAGGCAAAGGGCAGTCAAGTAAGGAAGAAGGCTTTCCATTGAATAGCCTCAGATTCCAGGACCAGCAGGTCAACCTCCTAGCAGTTCCTGAAGCTTCAGCCAATAATCTTTAAAACAGCTACTGTCTACACCCACCGGCAACTCCTCCCCCACCTTTTCATCCCTTCTTCTTTTAACAGATAGGAATTGAGTACCTAGACAGTGATAAAATTATTGAGCAAAAAACAAACAAACAAACAAAAACCCCACAATCTTCTTCTTNTCATGACACATTTTTGCAACGAAAAACGTAGATAAAATACATCATGGCTTTTCCGACAACCCAATAAAAAAGGCTTCTTCCCCTTCCTCTTGGAATTTAGTGTTTAACTCTGTGTCTTTCCAAATAGCTTTAAGATGACCTCCAGAGCCTGAAAGAGAGGTTCCTGTGTCTAAAAGGGACGGCTCATCTTTCTTCTATTTGTATTTCTTAAGGAAGAGAGACCATAAGGCGACTTTGTGTTTCACTGTCCTAGACTAAGAGGCTGCTGTGAGAAGGGAGGTTATGATTACAAAGCAAATACAGCCTTGAGAATAAGGAAAAGCAGAATTTGGGCCATTAATCGGGCACTTTGTGGCAAGGACCCCTTCCAGGGGTTCACCTCACTGACAGAAATATGCGGCTGGGGACTGGGGAAGTGGTAAGAGTAAAAATTAGACAGGAAAAAAAAGAAGAAAGAGGTTTTCAGAGGAAAAGTCTAGAATCCGTGTATTCAAATTCAAAGGCAGAGTGGGACGAAGCTACCAGAGCCACCTGGTTACAGCTTGGAAATAAAGACTCAAAGGCCTTGGTAATGTTCGTATGAAAGTTCAGGACATTTCTGACTGGAGGTGGGGGTGACTAGGTAAACCGTGAAGAAGTCAAATCTGTTCTTTTTCCAATTTATGGGAAGTAGAAGTTGGTGAGCTCAGGTGTGGGGGATGGGCAAGGAGAGGAAGTAGCAGACTAAGAAAAGAAAGGAAAGCCTATGTCACTTGACAGTAAACCAAAAGCATAGCTAGTATTTTAAAATAAACAGCTTAGGGCTGTTCTGGATGAGGACTGAAGTACCACAGGCCTTAGAACCTGAACCATATGTCTACAAATATCTGGTGGATTTTCATTTTTGCTTGGGCAATTTTAATACCCCCTCCTCCCAAAGAGAGTGGGGGGAACGTTAGGGAATAGAGAGCACTGGGAGAGAGGATAACAGAGGGAAGGAGAGTGGTGAGCAGACAAGGAAAAGGGACGCACCTTCTTTGACACAGGTGTTGTTCCTCAGCTGATACCCCTGAGGGCACTCACACATCAGGTCCCCGGATGGGAGGAAACTGCTGGATACACCCTCTGGACACTTGCAGCTCTTACTGTTGTTGGCCTTGGGCAGGCACAGCAGGCTGCATGGCCTGGGCACACAGGCATTGCTTCCTAGAGAGAAGACACACAATGGCAGCATCAACATTAATCAACACCAGGAGCACTAAACGGAGACCTGGGGCCCGACGCCACCTCCTCGTTTTACGGACAGGACAATGTGAAGC
This sequence comes from Hipposideros armiger, assembly GCF_001890085.2. Classification (NCBI taxonomy): domain Eukaryota; kingdom Metazoa; phylum Chordata; class Mammalia; order Chiroptera; family Hipposideridae; genus Hipposideros; species Hipposideros armiger. The sequence goes on along the minus strand of NW_017731813.1, from coordinate 564,946 downwards.
TCAGAAAACGAAAAGGTGAAGTGGCAAGGCAGGGTGCCGACTGTACTGACAACCTCTGCTCACAGCCCTCAGAAAAGGCCTGACCCACACATAGCCTTAGCTAGATCAGAATGCCCCAGAACCAAGCTAGGCGTCAGCTGGTCCTCCAGGGAATGTGGAATGGGGATGTTGGAAGGCCACAGAGTAGCCGGCGCTTTGGGGCTGGGAGAAAAGTTATACTGCACGAGTGTCAAGGGCGATGCGGGACAAGCCAACACCAGTGCCACTGACAGCTATGCAGAAACAAACTGAAGGGTNAAAAAAAAATTCCTCTTAGGGCCACCTAGGAGCCTTCACCCTGCCCCCTTATTTCAATTCCTGTGAGTCAAACTACCTACTCATGATAGAGCAGGACCTGTCCGCAAGCATATGCTCAGCTTGTCTGGACCTGCCCCCGTGGATGGACAGGGAGCCCAGCGGGGCCATACCAGCTTAGCACAATGTCGGGTCAGCAACCTGGCCTCCAGCCTCACCTCCCTCTCACACCTGTGATTCCTCCAATCTCATGTACTATGTGCCTTGCATGTTTCCTCCCTCGACCGTCCATAACTGGGAGTCTGGCAACAGTGCCCATTAACAAAGACAGGCCTTGTGAAACAGAGAGGGTAGTACTATACAACTGAAAGGGCAAGGGGAACATGGGTTCCAGTGTCCCATTCTGACATGAACCAATCGTGGCACCTTGAATTAGTTCCCTGACCTCTACAGACCTCTGTCATTGACTCTGGAAATTCAAAGGCCTAAACTAGGGAATCCCTTATCATCTCTTGCAATTCCAACACACTATTTTTCTAAATATTAAAAATTTCCATTCAGAAAACAGATGCTCAAACAATGTTTGTACCATCTGCTGACTTCTAATTGAGTTTTTTGAATTAGATTGCTTAAAAAAAGAAAACATTCCCAAAGGTATAGATCGGTTTCTTCAGCCACCCAGAGGTGTGGGCCATGTCTGAAAAGCTGCTAATAACCGCCAGAGTTCATTTAGAAATCTTACGTCCTTACTATCACATTCATGCTTAGGGCATCTCTGCAAAGTAAAGCAGGAGCCATCGCTTTATGCATGAATCAATCCTACTACGTGGCCTGAGGTGATCATGCAGCTGGACATCATAAGTCCCAAAATGGCTTTCTGACCACCCCGCCTCCATCCACTAGTACATCCCAGTGAGTCAGGGCACTGCCCCCACTGGAACAGGGTTCCCGGACATCATGTCCCCTACCACAGTGACTTTCGTCGCTATTGTCACCACAGTCATCTTCGAGATCACATTTGTAGGACAGGGGGATGCAGGTCCCGGACTCCTGGCAACGAAACTGGGTGTCCAGATCACAAACGGTAGTAGCTAAGATGGGAGAGAGAGACAACATACTCATTAGGTACAATTAATTCCGCCCCCAAATACAAGCATTCCACTGGAAAACCAATTTAACAAGAGAAGGAAGCAGACTTTAATTGTAGCAACAGAAACAAAAACCTAGATTTATGGGGAAAATGAACTGGGTAAGTACCTGAACTGCACAACTAAGGAAGATAAGGGCCTATCTTTTCATGAGCAGCTTCCAGATTGGAATAGGGCTGAGAAAAGCGGAAAACCGGCTCTGACTGGGAGAGAGTGATGGGCTCGAGATTACCTCCTAAGATCCCCGCAGATGTGAGCTGTCTTCCTAAATAAGTGACAGAAATACCTTATCTAGAAAACCACTATTAGGAAGCCCAATTTCACACACGAAGCTGGCACATCATCACACAGATGATAGAAGGTACAATTCAGCAGCAGGACCATGGGCCCTGCAGTCAGTTAAGACTGGGTTTCAAATCCTGGCTCTGCTTCTTCCTTATGCAATGAACTTCAACCTCCCTGAACCTCAGTTTCCTCCACATTAAAAGGAACAAAAGGTAATGTCGCCAAGTGCTTGTGACGACAGTCAGAAAGGCAAGACATAAATCTTAACTCTGCCATCTACAACTTACTAACAATTCTGTGCCCCCATCCCCTCTACTGCTAAATGGAGATAATACCTACCTCAGGGCATTATTATGAAGGTAAATAAGAAAACAAATTTGGGACACAGCCAATTAAATAGGATGTAAATATAATAAGCCCCAAACGAATGTCACTTCTCTCCCTCATCATTGCTCATGCCCTTCCGCATCAGAATTAGATTTTCTCCCTTTTGAATAGAAATGACCTGGGCTTAAGCACAGTCCCTAGAACCCAGCAAAAGAACGTGCAGGAAAGGTTTGGGAAAGAACCTCCCGGGAGCAGCCAGTACATAAGGTATGATGCGACAGACTGAGCAGCCTGGGATGCGGGGCGGGTGCCATGCAACGAGAAGCCATTGGCAGCACTGCAGCTGGCAGTTCTTATCTGAGGCTCCATTTCTTCTCTGTAATTGTGCTCATGGTGGGAGACAGGGGATAAGTGCAAAAAATGACAAGACTGTAGGGGATTCACATCAAAACGCCAAACGCCTAACAACTACCCAGCACAGGAGTCTATTTAAAAGATAGGGAGATCTGCTGACAACATCCCTCCCGTGTCTCCCTTTGTCATCACTCCTTTTCTCTTACCTGGCAGCTGACTGGCTGCCTCATTTAACTCCCAGACAGCCGCGTCCCATCACAGCCCATCCCTCCCCTGTAGCCTTTCAAAACAGGGTGCCTCCCACCATCATAATAAGCATTGTTTTCTTCCTCCTTAAGAAGGGAGACACTCTGGAAGGTAAGATAAGCACCACTCTTGGTTTCCAGGCTCCACATTTCAATCCCTGCATCCATCATCTCACCTCTGCCACATCCGACTAGCCAGGAACTGAGTCAAGTGGAATTGGGAGAAAGCAGAGCGGAAAGCAAGTCTCAGGGTCTTGGGAAGGTCAGTACCAGTTGACATTTACACCAAAGCAGAAGGAGGTCAGAGACAGCTGCACACTTCACCCAGAGGAGCTTAAACTCTGTGTGGAAACCTGTGAGGCCAGCAGCAGAGCTCAGGGTTGGGTGGGTGGGCTGTACCCCCCAAACATGGAGGGAGGTCTTTCTCTCAAAACACCAAACCGATATGAGACAAGCTGGGAAGCTTGTCCATCTAATAAAAACAAAACCCCAGGGGCCCAAGGAGTAATCCTTAGCTATTGGACATGAGGTCATCAAGTTTGTATCTCTCTGCTTCCACAATCCCTAATCGCGTCTGGGCGATTTTCTTGCAATGAGTCAATTCTAAGAAGCATCTCCTCTCCCACCCTGCTTTGTAACAAACTCCTTTCCAGAATTTGCACCAATGCTGTTAACATGTATTAATGTTTTTAAGGAGCTTTGGTTATTTGCCCACAAATATCACACCTTCCTGAGACTGGTAGGTAGTGAGGGTTTTATCAGTGACCTTTTTGCAGAGAAGAAAAACACAGAGGCTAGTGCTCTCCCAAATCTGCCATTTGGGAAGCTGAGGCTCTTCTCCCTCAATGTGAAAAGCATCCACTAAAGCCAAGGAAAAATGACTAAGGAAAGGTTTGGTATATAACCTCCAAGAAGACAGAAAAGGCAGTACAGAGAATTGCAGGGCCAAACGAGTTGAATGAGTTGACTGCTTCTGAAGTGGCTTTCTGGGTGGAGCGGCATGGGAACCTGGCACAGGCTCTACAGATGGCTGGATAAAGACATCCGCCAGAGGCAAGATGAGTACAACCAGTAATCTGTTCTTAGGACGCAAAATGATAAATGAGCTTCTGGGTTTCCACAGATAAAATACTTGAAAGGGAAGCCTTCAGATTGGTTCCTGGCTTCCCAGCTCTGGTGTTTCTCTCATCCAATTCATTCTGCCCACAGCCTATCTTTCCAAAGGGAAAATCTTAGGTCACTTCAATGGTTCCCAATTGCTTTTTGGATAAAGTCCAAAGGCCCTTGCTGCTCCGGGCCCCACGCACTGATCCAACCTCCCCTTGCCCCACTGCTCCCACTCAAGTTCTCAATGACGCACACCAGTTTCCTGACCAGGCCACATATATTCTGACCTCTGGGCTTTCGTATGTGCTGCTCCCTTGCCTAGAGTTTTCCTCCCTCCGCCTCTGGTTGGTTCACCTCTACTCGCCCTTCAGGGCTCTGCGTGAGTACCTCCCCAAGTTGGATTGGTGCCCTGTGCTTCCCCATCAAGGCACTCATCGCGCGAATGTAACGGGCTATTTGCCTTTCTGACTCCTCCTTCAGACTTTAAACTGTGTCCACCCGGATCAGCAGCATAGCCCCAGGCCCAGCAATAAATACTTCCATAAATACTTGTTGAGTAACTGTATGAACATATTACTGACTAGCAGGGGGCAAAGCACCTCCTTCTCAGTTAAAAATTAACTGTGGTAAATCAATTATCCATTATAAGTAGTTATTTTTTTGGTCTTTAAACCCTGCTACACAGAATCACATCCCTTAGCAGGTAGGCCTTAGAAATTACACAGTCCGAAGATGACATTTCTATTCGCACATACCAACATCCCCATATTGCAGACCAAACTAGGCATCACCAATGGAGCAGACCAAGCTCTCTGGAGCCTGGAAGGCAGCCCCCATCAACTGACTGCAGGGGCATACACGGTAAAACCTGTTCCTGTCTCTGACAAGGCTGAATATTAACCCTGCACATCAAGGACTCTCACCTGGTCACTGCCCCAGGGCACCAGCTTCAGTCAAGTGGTAGGGTCACAGAACCCAGCTTACCCGACTCTCAGATGAGCTCAGTTTCAGCCATGTGATGCTTATTTGTCAATCTCTTATAATGACGTAGTTAACTTACTTGTGCAGGTTTCTTGCTTTCTTTTTTTTTTTTTTTTCTAGCTGAGCCATCCTGCCACCTGTTGGCAGCTCAGCTCAGGCCGGGAATCGAAGCGGCGACCCTGTTGCTCAGAGCTCGCACTTTTGAGTGAGCTCTTAACCAACTGAGCCACTCGGCTGACTCTTGAAGGTTTCTTTTTAAATAATAATATATATCTAGTTGGGTATGAAACTGTGTTTTCTCTGTTCTCCAAGCCCCCTACCCCCAAACACACACCATCAGCTTAAATGGGCTTCACTGATCTTGAGGGGCCAGCCAGTCCCCTAGGCTGTCGGCCCCACCCAGGAGCTGACCAGCCTTCCGAGTAACAGTAAGTGCTGAACGTCCCCCAAACTCGGCCAAGCCAGGGACTCACGGCAGTTTCTCTCATCGCTCATGTCTCCACAGTCGTTGTCAAAATCACACCACCAAATGCTGTTGATACAGTTCCCATTACTGCAGCGGTACTGGTTGCGGAGACAGGTGTTCTCTAGCCATCAGAGGTAGGTAGTGGAGGAAACAAAACCAATATTATTCTTACTGAGGGACCACAAGACTTTCTCTTTTGAGTTTCCCTTTTTCTTCCCCGAATAACATGCCTTAGATGTTGAAGAGGAAGAGGGATGCCAAGCACACACACATGTGGGAATGAAAGCCTCTGACAGAGGCTTCCTTCTTTCCTCTTCTAGTTAAAAGAAAAGAAAAGGCAAGCCAGAGGGAGGTTTAGAGATGGTTACAATGATGAAAAATGAGAGTGCTGATGCCAGCTGGATCTAGTGGGTAGAGATACCATATATTAACATTAAAAAATGCTAATTACTTCATAGACGGCATCTACACAGTACTCAACTGTATATATTTAATGTATCTATAGCTATATATTATATATATATATTTATATATAATTTACCAACCAAGTGAGTTATGAAGACTTTCCTTACATATTCTGAGGATTTTTTTCTACCCCATGACTTCTTTAAAGTGAGCAGTTATAATTCCGCACACAGAAAACAATGCAGTTTAGTAAAGGTCAAGACACGTGATGAGTGGCCTCCTGTTTGGGTAACCAAAGGTCCTCAAA